>NW_027616507.1:0-276876 GCF_964187855.1 Myxine glutinosa | reverse complement strand
TTCGCACTTGTGTTGGTGCAGGAAACCACATTTGCACTTGTATTAGTGTGGAAAAAACACTTTTTGCACTTGTGTTAGTGTTGAAAAACCACTTTTTGCACTTGTGTTAGTGTTGAAAAATCACTTTTCGCACTTGTGTTGGTGCAGGAAACCACTTTTGCACTTGTATTAGTGTGGAAAAAACACTTTTCGCACTTGTGTTAGTGTTGAAAAACCACTTTTCGCACTTGTGTTAGTGTTGAAAAACCACTTTTCGCACTTGTGTTAGTGTTGAAAAACCACTTTTCGCACTTGTGTTGGTGCAGGAAACCACTTTTGCACTTGTATTAGTGTGGAAAAAACACTTTTCGCACTTGTGTTAGTGTTGAAAAACCACTTTTCGCACTTGTGTTAGTGTTGAAAAACCACTTTTCGCACTTGTGTTGGTGCAGGAAACCACTTTTGCACTTGTATTAGTGTGGAAAAAACACTTTTCGCACTTGTGTTAGTGTTGAAAAACCACTTTTCGCACTTGTGTTAGTGTTGAAAAACCACTTTTCGCACTTGTGTTAGTGTTGAAAAACCACTTTTTGCAATTGTGTTAGTGCAGGAAACCACTTTTGCAGTTGTATTAGTGTGGAAAAAACACTTTTCGCACTTGTGTTAGTGTTGAAAAACCACTTTTCGCTCTTGTGTTAGTGTTGAAAAACCACTTTTCGCACTTGTGTTAGTGTTGAAAAACCACTTTTTGCACTTGTGTTGGTGCAGGAAACCACTTTTGCACTTGTATTAGTGTGGAAAAAACACTTTTCGCACTTGTGTTAGTGTTGAAAAACCACTTTTCGCACTTGTGTTAGTGTTGAAAAAACACTTTTTGCACTTGTGTTGGTGCAGGAAACCACTTTTGCACTTGTATTAGTGTGGAAAAAACACTTTTCGAACTTGTGTTAGTGTTGAAAAACCACTTTTCGCACTTGTGTTAGTGTTGAAAAACCACTTTTCGCACTTGTGTTAGTGTTGAAAAACCACTTTTCGCACTTGTGTTAGTGTTGAAAAAACACTTTTCACACTTGTGTTGGTGCAGGAAACCACTTTTGCACTTGTATTAGTGTGGAAAAAACACTTTTTGCACTTGTGATAGTGTTGAAAAACCACTTTTCGCACTTGTGTTAGTGTTGAAAAACCACTTTTCGCACTTGTGTTAGTGTTGAAAAACCACTTTTCGCACTTGTGTTGGTGCAGGAAACCACTTTTCGCACTTGTGTTAGTGTTGAAAAAACACTTTTCGCACTTGTGTTAGTGTTGAAAAACCACTTTTCGCACTTGTGTTGGTGCAGGAAACCACTTTTGCACTTGTATTAGTGTGGAAAAAACACTTTTTGCACTTGTGATAGTGTTGAAAAACCACTTTTCGCACTTGTGTTAGTGTTGAAAAACCACTTTTCGCACTTGTGTTAGTGTTGAAAAACCACTTTTCGCACTTGTGTTGGTGCAGGAAACCACTTTTTCACTTGTATTAGTGTGGAAAAAACACTTTTCGCACTTGTGTTGGTGTTGAAAAACCACTTTTCGCACTTGTGTTAGTGTTGAAAAACCACTTTTCGCACTTGTGTTAGTGTTGAAAAACCACTTTTCGCACTTGTGTTGGTGCAGGAAACCACTTTTGCACTTGTATTAGTGTGGAAAAAACACTTTTCGCACTTGTGTTAGTGTTGAAAAACCACTTTTCGCACTTGTGTTAGTGTTGAAAAAACACTTTTCGCACTTGTGTTGGTGCAGGAAACCACTTTTGCACTTGTATTAGTGTGGAAAAACACTTTTCGCACTTGTTAGTGTTGAAAAATCACTTTTCGCACTTGTGTTAGTGTTGAAAAACCTCTTTTCACACTTGTGTTGGTGCAGGAAACCACTTTTGCACTTGTATTAGTGTGGAAAAAACACTTTTCGCACTTGTGTTAGTGTTGAAAAACCACTTTTCGCAGTTGTGTTAGTGTTGAAAAACCACTTTTCACACTTGTGTTAGTGTTGAAAAACCACTTTTTGCACTTGTGTTGGTGCAGGAAACCACTTTTGCACTTGTATTAGTGTTGAAAAACCACTTTTCGCACTTGTGTTAGTGTTGAAAAACCACTTTTCGCACTTGTGTTAGTGTTGAAAAACCACTTTTCGCACTTGTGTTGGTGCAGGAAACCACTTTTGCACTTGTATTAGTGTGGAAAAAACACTTTTCGCACTTGTGTTAGTGTTGAAAAACCACTTTGCGCACTTGTGTTAGTGTTGAAAAACCACTTTTCGCACTTGTGTTGGTGCAGGAAACCACTTTTGCAGTTGTATTAGTGTGGAAAAAACACTTTTCGCACTTGTGTTAGTGTTGAAAAACCACTTTTCGCACTTGTGTTAGTGTTGAAAAACCACTTTTTGCACTTGTTTTAGTGTTGAAAAACCACTTTTCGCACTTGTGTTGGTGCAGGAAACCACATTTGCACTTGTATTAGTGTGGAAAAAACACTTTTTGCACTTGTGATAGTGTTGAAAAACCACTTTTGGCACTTGTGTTAGTGTTGAAAAACCACTTATCGCACTTGTGTTAGTGTTGAAAAACCACTTTTCGCACTTGTGTTGGTGCAGGAAACCACATTTGCACTTGTATTAGTGTGGAAAAAACACTTTTTGCACTTGTGTTAGTGTTGAAAAACCACTTTTTGCACTTGTGTTAGTGTTGAAAAATCACTTTTCGCACTTGTGTTGGTGCAGGAAACCACTTTTGCACTTGTATTAGTGTGGAAAAAACACTTTTCGCACTTGTGTTAGTGTTGAAAAACCACTTTTTGCACTTGTGTTAGTGTTGAAAAATCACTTTTCGCACTTGTGTTGGTGCAGGAAACCACTTTTCGCACTTGTGTTAGTGTTGAAAAAACACTTTTCGCACTTGTGTTAGTGTTGAAAAACCACTTTTCGCACTTGTGTTGGTGCAGGAAACCACTTTTGCACTTGTATTAGTGTGGAAAAAACACTTTTTGCACTTGTGATAGTGTTGAAAAACCACTTTTCGCACTTGTGTTAGTGTTGAAAAACCACTTTTCGCACTTGTGTTAGTGTTGAAAAACCACTTTTCGCACTTGTGTTGGTGCAGGAAACCACTTTTTCACTTGTATTAGTGTGGAAAAAACACTTTTCGCACTTGTGTTGGTGTTGAAAAACCACTTTTCGCACTTGTGTTAGTGTTGAAAAACCACTTTTCGCACTTGTGTTAGTGTTGAAAAACCACTTTTCGCACTTGTGTTGGTGCAGGAAACCACTTTTGCACTTGTATTAGTGTGGAAAAAACACTTTTCGCACTTGTGTTAGTGTTGAAAAACCACTTTTCGCACTTGTGTTAGTGTTGAAAAAACACTTTTCGCACTTGTGTTGGTGCAGGAAACCACTTTTGCACTTGTATTAGTGTGGAAAAACACTTTTCGCACTTGTTAGTGTTGAAAAATCACTTTTCGCACTTGTGTTAGTGTTGAAAAACCTCTTTTCACACTTGTGTTGGTGCAGGAAACCACTTTTGCACTTGTATTAGTGTGGAAAAAACACTTTTCGCACTTGTGTTAGTGTTGAAAAACCACTTTTCGCAGTTGTGTTAGTGTTGAAAAACCACTTTTCACACTTGTGTTAGTGTTGAAAAACCACTTTTTGCACTTGTGTTGGTGCAGGAAACCACTTTTGCACTTGTATTAGTGTTGAAAAACCACTTTTCGCACTTGTGTTAGTGTTGAAAAACCACTTTTCGCAC
Organism: Myxine glutinosa; assembly: GCF_964187855.1. Lineage (NCBI taxonomy): Eukaryota > Metazoa > Chordata > Myxini > Myxiniformes > Myxinidae > Myxine > Myxine glutinosa. The sequence continues at coordinate 273,119 of NW_027616507.1, read as the reverse complement.
TTGTGTTAGTGTTGAAAAACCACTTTTCGCACTTGTGTTGGTGCAGGAAACCACTTTTGCACTTGTATTAGTGTGGAAAAAACACTTTTCGCACTTGTGTTAGTGTTGAAAAACCACTTTGCGCACTTGTGTTAGTGTTGAAAAACCACTTTTCGCACTTGTGTTGGTGCAGGAAACCACTTTTGCAGTTGTATTAGTGTGGAAAAAACACTTTTCGCACTTGTGTTAGTGTTGAAAAACCACTTTTCGCACTTGTGTTAGTGTTGAAAAACCACTTTTTGCACTTGTTTTAGTGTTGAAAAACCACTTTTCGCACTTGTGTTGGTGCAGGAAACCACATTTGCACTTGTATTAGTGTGGAAAAAACACTTTTTGCACTTGTGATAGTGTTGAAAAACCACTTTTGGCACTTGTGTTAGTGTTGAAAAACCACTTATCGCACTTGTGTTAGTGTTGAAAAACCACTTTTCGCACTTGTGTTGGTGCAGGAAACCACATTTGCACTTGTATTAGTGTGGAAAAAACACTTTTTGCACTTGTGTTAGTGTTGAAAAACCACTTTTTGCACTTGTGTTAGTGTTGAAAAATCACTTTTCGCACTTGTGTTGGTGCAGGAAACCACTTTTGCACTTGTATTAGTGTGGAAAAAACACTTTTCGCACTTGTGTTAGTGTTGAAAAACCACTTTTCGCACTTGTGTTAGTGTTGAAAAACCACTTTTCGCACTTGTGTTAGTGTTGAAAAACCACTTTTCGCACTTGTGTTGGTGCAGGAAACCACTTTTGCACTTGTATTAGTGTGGAAAAAACACTTTTCGCACTTGTGTTAGTGTTGAAAAACCACTTTTCGCACTTGTGTTAGTGTTGAAAAACCACTTTTCGCACTTGTGTTGGTGCAGGAAACCACTTTTGCACTTGTATTAGTGTGGAAAAAACACTTTTCGCACTTGTGTTAGTGTTGAAAAACCACTTTTCGCACTTGTGTTAGTGTTGAAAAACCACTTTTCGCACTTGTGTTAGTGTTGAAAAACCACTTTTTGCAATTGTGTTAGTGCAGGAAACCACTTTTGCAGTTGTATTAGTGTGGAAAAAACACTTTTCGCACTTGTGTTAGTGTTGAAAAACCACTTTTCGCTCTTGTGTTAGTGTTGAAAAACCACTTTTCGCACTTGTGTTAGTGTTGAAAAACCACTTTTTGCACTTGTGTTGGTGCAGGAAACCACTTTTGCACTTGTATTAGTGTGGAAAAAACACTTTTCGCACTTGTGTTAGTGTTGAAAAACCACTTTTCGCACTTGTGTTAGTGTTGAAAAAACACTTTTTGCACTTGTGTTGGTGCAGGAAACCACTTTTGCACTTGTATTAGTGTGGAAAAAACACTTTTCGAACTTGTGTTAGTGTTGAAAAACCACTTTTCGCACTTGTGTTAGTGTTGAAAAACCACTTTTCGCACTTGTGTTAGTGTTGAAAAACCACTTTTCGCACTTGTGTTAGTGTTGAAAAAACACTTTTCGCACTTGTGTTGGTGCAGGAAACCACTTTTGCACTTGTATTAGTGTGGAAAAAACACTTTTTGCACTTGTGATAGTGTTGAAAAATCCACTTTTCGCACTTGTGTTAGTGTTGAAAAAACACTTTTTGCACTTGTGTTAGTGTTGAAAAACCACTTTTCGCACTGGTGTTGATGCAGGAAACCACTTTTGCACTTGTATTAGTGTGGAAAAAACACTTTTCGCACTTGTGTTAGTGTTGAAAAACCACTTTTCGCACTTGTGTTAGTGTTGAAAAACCACTTTTCGCACTTGTGTTAGTGTTGAAAAACCACTTTTCGCAATTGTGTTAGTGCAGGAAACCACTTTTGCAGTTGTATTAGTGTGGAAAAAACACTTTTCGCACTTGTGTTAGTGTTGAAAAACCACTTTTCGCTCTTGTGTTAGTGTTGAAAAACCACTTTTCGCACTTGTGTTAGTGTTGAAAAACCACTTTTCGCACTTGTGTTGGTGCAGGAAACCACTTTTGCACTTGTATTAGTGTGGAAAAAACACTTTTCGCACTTGTGTTAGTGTTGAAAAACCACTTTTCGCACTTGTGTTTGTGTTGAAAAACCACTTTTCGCAATTGTTTTAGTGCAGGAAACCACTTTTGCAGTTGTATTAGTGTGGAAAAAACACTTTTCGCACTTGTGTTAGTGTTGAAAAACAACTTTTCGCACTTGTGTTAGTGTTGAAAAACCACTTTTCACACTTGTGTTAGTGTTGAAAAACCACATTTCGCACTTATGTTAGTGTTGAAAAACCACTTTTCGCACTTGTGTTGGTGCAGGAAACCACTTTTGCACTTGTATTAGTGTGGAAAAAACACTTTTCGCACTTGTGTTAGTGTTGAAAAACCACTTTTCGCACTTGTGTTAGCGTTGAAAAACCACTTTTCGCACTTGTGTTAGTGTTGAAAAACCACTTTTCGCACTTGTGTTGGTGCAGGAAACCACTTTTGCACTTGTATTAGTGTGGAAAAAACACTTTTCGCACTTGTTAGTGTTGAAAAACCACTTTTCGCACTTGTGTTAGTGTTGAAAAACCACTTTTCGCACTTGTATTGGTGCAGGAAACCACTTTTGCACTTGTATAAGTGTGGAAAAAACACTTTTTGCACTTGTGATTGTGTTGAAAAACCTCTTTTCGCACTTGTGTTAGTGTTGAAAAACCACTTTTCGCACTTGTGTTAGTGTTGAAAAACCACTTTTTGCACTTGTGTTGGTGCAGGAAACCACTTTTGCACTTGTATTAGTGTGGAAAAAACACTTTTCGCACTTGTGTTAGTGTTTAAAAACCACTTTTCGCACTTGTGTTAGTGTTGAAAAACCACTTTTCGCACTTGTCTTAGTGTTGAAAAACCACTTTTCGCACTTGTGTTAGTGTTGAAAAACCACTTTTCGCACTTGTGTTGGTGCAGGAAACCACTTTTCCAGTTGTATTAGTGTGGAAAAAACACTTTTCGCAGTTGTGTTAGTGTTGAAAAACCACTTTTCGCACTTGTGTTAGTGTTGAAAAACCACTTTTCGCAGTTGTGTTAGTGTTGAAAAACCACTTTTCGCACTTGTGTTAGTGTTGAAAAACCACTTTTCGCACTTGTGTTGGTGCAGGAAACCACTTTTGCACTTGTATTAGTGTGGAAAAAACACTTTTCGCACTTGTGTTAGTGTTGAAAAACCACTTTTCGCACTTGTGTTAGTGTTGAAAAACCACTTTTCGCACTTGTGTTAGTGTTGAAAAACCACTTTTCGCACTTGTGTTGGTGCAGGAAACCACTTTTGCAGTTGTATTAGTGTGGAAAAAACACTTTTCACACTTGTGTTAGTGTTGAAAAACCACTTTTCGCACTTGTGTTAGTGTTGAAAAACCACTTTTTGCACTTGTGTTAGTGTTGAAAAACCACTTTTCGCACTTGTGTTGGTGCAGGAAACCACATTTGCACTTGTATTAGTGTGGAAAAAACACTTTTTGCACTTGCAATAGTGTTGAAAAACCACTTTTGGCACTTGTGTTAGTGTTGAAAAACCACTTTTCGCACTTGTGTTAGTGTTGAAAAACCACTTTTCGCACTTGTGTTGGTGCAGGAAACCACATTTGCACTTGTATTAGTGTGGAAAAAACACTTTTTGCACTTGTGTTAGTGTTGAAAAACCACTTTTTGCACTTGTGTTAGTGTTGAAAAATCACTTTTCGCACTTGTGTTGGTGCAGGAAACCACTTTTGCACTTGTATTAGTGTGGAAAAAACACTTTTCGCACTTGTGTTAGTGTTGAAAAACCACTTTTCGCACTTGTGTTAGTGTTGAAAAACCACTTTTCGCACTTGTGTTAGTGTTGAAAAACCACTTTTCGCACTTGTGTTGGTGCAGGAAACCACTTTTGCACTTGTATTAGTGTGGAAAAAACACTTTTCGCACTTGTGTTAGTGTTGAAAAACCACTTTTCGCAATTGTGTTAGTGTTGAAAAACCACTTTTCGCACTTGAGTTAGTGTTGAAAAACCACTTTTCGCACTTGTGTTGGTGCAGGAAACCACTTTTGCACTTGTATTAGTGTGGAAAAAACACTTTTCGCACTTGTGTTAGTGTTGAAAAACCACTTTTCGCACTTGTGTTAGTGTTGAAAAACCACTTTTCGCACTTGTGTTAGTGTTGAAAAACCACTTTTCGCACTTGTGTTGGTGCAGGAAACCACTTTTGCACTTGTATTAGTGTGGAAAAAACACTTTTCGCACTTGTGTTAGTGTTGAAAAACCACTTTTCGCACTTGTGTTAGTGTTGAAAAACCACTTTTCGCACTTGTGTGGTGCAGGAAACCACTTTTGCACTTGTATTAGTGTGGAAAAAACACTTTTTGCACTTGTGTTAGTGTTGAAAAACCACTTTTTGCACTTGTGTTAGTGTTGAAAAATCACTTTTCGCACTTGTGTTGGTGCAGGAAACCACTTTTGCACTTGTATTAGTGTGGAAAAAACACTTTTCGCACTTGTGTTAGTGTTGAAAAACCACTTTTCGCACTTGTGTTAGTGTTGAAAAACCACTTTTCGCACTTGTGTTAGTGTTGAAAAACCACTTTTCGCACTTGTGTTGGTGCAGGAAACCACTTTTGCACTTGTATTAGTGTGGAAAAAACACTTTTCGCACTTGTGTTAGTGTTGAAAAACCACTTTTCGCACTTGAGTTAGTGTTGAAAAACCATTTTTCGCACTTGTGTTGGTGTAGGAAACCACTTTTGCACTTGTATTAGTGTGGAAAAAACACTTTTCGCACTTGTGTTAGTGTTGAAAAACCACTTTTCGCACTTGTGTTAGTGTTGAAAAACCACTTTTCGCACTTGTGTTGGTGTTGAAAAACCACTTTTCGCACTTGTGTTGGTGCAGGAAACCACTTTTGCACTTGTATTAGTGTGGAAAAAACACTTTTCGCACTTGTGTTAGTGTTGAAAAACCACTTTTCGCACTTGTGTTGGTGCAGGAAACCACTTTTGCACTTGTATTAGTGTGGAAAAAACACTTTTCGCACTTGTGTTAGTGTTGAAAAACCACTTTTCGCACTTGTGTTAGTGTTGAAAAACCACTTTTCGCACTTGTGTTAGTGTTGAAAAACCACTTTTCGCACTTGTGTTGGTGCAGGAAACCACTTTTGCACTTGTATTAGTGTGGAAAAAACACTTTTTGCACTTGTGATAGTGTTGAAAAACCACTTTTCACACTTGTGTTAGTGTTGAAAAACCACTTTTCGCACTTGTGTTAGTGTTGAAAAACCACTTTTCGCACTTGTGTTGGTGCAGGAAACCACTTTTTCACTTGTATTAGTGTGGAAAAAACACTTTTCGCACTTGTGTTGGTGTTGAAAAACCACTTTTCGCACTTGTGTTAGTGTTGAAAAAACACTTTTCGCACTTGTGTTAGTGTTGAAAAACCACTTTTCGCACTTGTGTTGGTGCAGGAAACCACTTTTGCACTTGTATTAGTGTTGAAAAACCACTTTTCGCACTTGTGTTAGTGTTGAAAAACCACTTTTCGCACTTGTGTTAGTGTTGAAAAAACAATTTTCGCACTTGTGTTGGTGCAGGAAACCACTTTTGCACTTGTATTAGTGTGGAAAAAACACTTTTCGCACTTGTGTTAGTGTTGAAAAACCACTTTTCGCACTTGTGTTAGTGTTGAAAAACCACTTTTCACACTTGTGTTAGTGTTGAAAAACCACTTTTTGCACTTGTGTTGGTGCAGGAAACCACTTTTGCACTTGTATTAGTGTTGAAAAACCACTTTTCGCACTTGTGTTAGTGTTGAAAAACCACTTTTCGCACTTGTGTTAGTGTTGAAAAACCACTTTTCGCACTTGTGTTGGTGCAGGAAACCACTTTTGCACTTGTATTAGTGTGGAAAAAACACTTTTCGCACTTGTGTTAGTGTTGAAAAACCACTTTTCGCACTTGTGTTAGTGTTCAAAAACCACTTTTCGCACTTGTGTTCGTGCAGGAAACCACTTTTGCAGTTGTATTAGTGTGGAAAAAACACTTTTCGCACTTGTGTTAGTGTTGAAAAACCACTTTTCGCACTTGTGTTAGTGTTGAAAAACCACTTTTCGCACTTGTGTTAGTGTTGAAAAACCTCTTTTCACACTTGTGTTGGTGCAGGAAACCACTTTTGCACTTGTATTAGTGTGGAAAAAACACTTTTCGCACTTGTGTTAGTGTTGAAAAACCACTTTTCGCAGTTGTGTTAGTGTTGAAAAACCACTTTTCACACTTGTGTTAGTGTTGAAAAACCACTTTTTGCACTTGTGTTGGTGCAGGAAACCACTTTTGCACTTGCATTAGTGTTGAAAAACCACTTTTCGCACTTGTGTTAGTGTTGAAAAATCACTTTTCGCACTTGTGTTAGTGTTGAAAAACCACTTTTCGCACTTGTGTTGGTGCAGGAAACCACTTTTGCACTTGTATTAGTGTGGAAAAAACACTTTTCGCACTTGTGTTAGTGTTGAAAAACCACTTTTCGCACTTGTGTTAGTGTTCAAAAACCACTTTTCGCACTTGTGTTCATGCAGGAAACCACTTTTGCAGTTGTATTAGTGTGGAAAAAACACTTTTCGCACTTGTGTTAGTGTTGAAAAACCACTTTTCGCACTTGTGTTAGTGTTGAAAAACCACTTTTTGCACTTGTGTTAGTGTTGAAAAACCACTTTTCGCACTTGTGTTGGTGCAGGAAACCACATTTGCACTTGTATTAGTGTGGAAAAAACACTTTTTGCACTTGTGATAGTGTTGAAAAACCACTTTTGGCACTTGTGTTAGTGTTGAAAAACCACTTATCGCACTTGTGTTAGTGTTGAAAAACCACTTTTCGCACTTGTGTTGGTGCAGGAAACCACATTTGCACTTGTATTAGTGTGGAAAAAACACTTTTTGCACTTGTGTTAGTGTTGAAAAACCACTTTTTGCACTTGTGTTAGTGTTGAAAAATCACTTTTTGCACTTGTGTTGGTGCAGGAAACCACTTTTGCACTTGTATTAGTGTGAAAAAAACACTTTTCGCACTTGTGTTAGTGTTGAAAAACCACTTTTCGCACTTGTGTTAGTGTTGAAAAACCACTTTTCGCACTTGTGTTAGTGTTGAAAAACCACTTTTCGCACTTGTGTTGGTGCAGGAAACCACTTTTGCACTTGTATTAGTGTGGAAAAAACACTTTTCGCACTTGTGTTAGTGTTGAAAAATCACTTTTCGCACTTGTGTTAGTGTTGAAAAACCACTTTTCGCACTTGTGTTGGTGCAGGAAACCACTTTTGCACTTCTATTAGTGTGGAAAAAACACTTTTCGCACTTGTGTTAGTGTTGAAAAACCACTTTTCGCACTTGTGTTAGTGTTGAAAAACCACTTTTCGCACTTGTGTTAGTGTTGAAAAACCACTTTTTGCAATTGTGTTAGTGCAGGAAACCACTTTTGCAGTTGTATTAGTGTGGAAAAAACACTTTTCGCACTTGTGTTAGTGTTGAAAAACCACTTTTCGCTCTTGTGTTAGTGTTGAAAAACCACTTTTCGCACTTGTGTTAGTGTTGAAAAACCACTTTTCGCACTTGTGTTGGTGCAGGAAACCACTTTTGCACTTGTATTAGTGTGGAAAAAACACTTTTCGCACTTGTGTTAGTGTTGAAAAACCACTTTTCGCACTTGTGTTAGTGTTGAAAAACCACTTTTTGCACTTGTGTTGGTGTTGAAAAATCACTTTTCGCACTTGTGTTGGTGCAGGAAACCACTTTTGCACTTGTATTAGTGTGGAAAAAACACTTTTCGCACTTGTGTTAGTGTTGAAAAACCACTTTTCGCACTTGTGTTAGTGTTGAAAAACCACTTTTCGCACTTGTGTTAGTGTTGAAAAACCACTTTTCGCACTTGTGTTGGTGCAGGAAACCACTTTTGCACTTGTATTAGTGTGGAAAAAACACTTTTCGCACTTGTGTTAGTGTTGAAAAACCACTTTTCGCACTTGTGTTAGTGTTGAAAAACCACTTTTCGCACTTGAGTTAGTGTTGAAAAACCACTTTTCGCACTTGTGTTGGTGCAGGAAACCACTTTTGCACTTGTATTAGTGTGGAAAAAACACTTTTCGCACTTATGTTAGTGTTGAAAAACCACTTTTCGCACTTGTGTTAGTGTTGAAAAACCACTTTTCGCACTTGTGTTAGTGTTGAAAAACCACTTTTCGCACTTGTGTTGGTGCAGGAAACCACTTTTGCACTTGTATTAGTGTGGAAAAAACACTTTTCGCACTTGTGTTAGTGTTGAAAAACCACTTTTCGCACTTGTGTTGGTGCAGGAAACCACTTTTGCACTTGTATTAGTGTGGAAAAAACACTTTTCGCACTTGTTAGTGTTGAAAAACCACTTTTCGCACTTGTGTTAGTGTTGAAAAACCACTTTTCGCACTTGTATTGGTGCAGGAAACCACTTTTGCACTTGTATAAGTGTGGAAAAAACACTTTTTGCACTTGTGATTGTGTTGAAAAACCTCTTTTCGCACTTGTGTTAGTGTTGAAAAACCACTTTTCGCACTTGTGTTAGTGTTGAAAAACCACTTTTTGCACTTGTGTTGGTGCAGGAAACCACTTTTGCACTTGTATTAGTGTGGAAAAAACACTTTTCGCACTTGTGTTAGTGTTTAAAAACCACTTTTCGCACTTGTGTTAGTGTTGAAAAACCACTTTTCGCACTTGTGTTAGTGTTGAAAAACCACTTTTCGCACTTGTGTTAGTGTTGAAAAACCACTTTTCGCACTTGTGTTGGTGCAGGAAACCACTTTTGCAGTTGTATTAGTGTGGAAAAAACACTTTTCGCAGTTGTGTTAGTGTTGAAAAACCACTTTTCGCACTTGTGTTAGTGTTGAAAAACCACTTTTCGCAGTTGTGTTAGTGTTGAAAAACCACTTTTCGCACTTGTGTTAGTGTTGAAAAACCACTTTTCGCACTTGTGTTGGTGCAGGAAACCACTTTTGCACTTGTATTAGTGTGGAAAAAACACTTTTCGCACTTGTGTTAGTGTTGAAAAACCACTTTTCGCACTTGTGTTAATGTTGAAAAACCACTTTTCGCACTTGTGTTAGTGTTGAAAAACCACTTTTCGCACTTGTGTTGTTGCAGGAAACCACTTTTGCACTTGTATTAGTTTGGAAAAAACACTTTTCGCACTTGTGTTAGTGTTGAAAAACCACTTTTCGCACTTTTGTTAGTGTTGAAAAACCACTTTTCGCACTTGTGTTGGTGCAGGAAACCACTTTTGCAGTTGTATTAGTGTGGAAAAAACACTTTTCACACTTGTGTTAGTGTTGAAAAACCACTTTTCGCACTTGTGTTAGTGTTGAAAAACCACTTTTTGCACTTGTGTTAGTGTTGAAAAACCACTTTTCGCACTTGTGTTGGTGCAGGAAACCACATTTGCACTTGTATTAGTGTGGAAAAAACACTTTTTGCACTTGCAATAGTGTTGAAAAACCACTTTTGGCACTTGTGTTAGTGTTGAAAAACGACTTTTCGCACTTGTGTTAGTGTTGAAAAACCACTTTTCGCACTTGTGTTGGTGCAGGAAACCACATTTGCACTTGTATTAGTGTGGAAAAAACACTTTTTGCACTTGTGTTAGTGTTGAAAAACCACTTTTTGCACTTGTGTTAGTGTTGAAAAATCACTTTTCGCACTTGTGTTGGTGCAGGAAACCACTTTTGCACTTGTATTAGTGTGGAAAAAACACTTTTCGCACTTGTGTTAGTGTTGAAAAACCACTTTTCGCACTTGTGTTAGTGTTGAAAAACCACTTTTCGCACTTGTGTTAGTGTTGAAAAACCACTTTTCGCACTTGTGTTGGTGCAGGAAACCACTTTTGCACTTGTATTAGTGTGGAAAAAACACTTTTCACACTTGTGTTAGTGTTGAAAAACCACTTTTCGCAATTGTGTTAGTGTTGAAAAACCACTTTTCGCACTTGATTTAGTGTTGAAAAACCACTTTTCGCACTTGTGTTGGTGCAGGAAACCACTTTTGCACTTGTATTAGTGTGGAAAAAACACTTTTCGCACTTGTGTTAGTGTTGAAAAACCACTTTTTGCACTTGTGTTAGTGTTGAAAAACCACTTTTCGCACTCGTGTTAGTGTTGAAAAACCACTTTTCGCACTTGTGTTGGTGCAGGAAACCACTTTTGCACTTGTATTAGTGTGGAAAAAACACTTTTCGCACTTGTGTTAGTGTTGAAAAACCACTTTTCGCACTTGTGTTAGTGTTGAAAAACCACTTTTCGCACTTGTGTGGTGCAGGAAACCACTTTTGCACTTGTATTAGTGTGGAAAAAACACTTTTTGCACTTGTGTTAGTGTTGAAAAACCACTTTTCGCACTTGTGTTAGTGTTGAAAAACCACTTTTCGCACTTGTGTTGGTGCAGGAAACCACTTTTGCACTTGTATTAGTGTGGAAAAAACACTTTTTGCACTTGTGTTAGTGTTGAAAAACCACTTTCCGCACTTGAGTTAGTGTTGAAAAACCACTTTTCGCACTTGTGTTGGTGTAGGAAACCACTTTTGCACTTGTATTAGTGTGGAAAAAACACTTTTCGCACTTGTGTTAGTGTTGAAAAACCACTTTTCGCACTTGTGTTAGTGTTGAAAAACCACTTTTCGCACTTGTGTTAGTGTTGAAAAACCACTTTTCGCACTTGTGTTGGTGCAGGAAACCACTTTTGCACTTGTATTAGTGTGGAAAAAACACTTTTCGCACTTGTGTTAGTGTTGAAAAACCACTTTTCGCACTTGTGTTGGTGCAGGAAACCACTTTTGCACTTGTATTAGTGTGGAAAAAACACTTTTCGCACTTGTGTTAGTGTTGAAAAACCACTTTTCGCACTTGTGTTAGTGTTGAAAAACCACTTTTCGCACTTGTGTTAGTGTTGAAAAACCACTTTTCGCACTTGTGTTTGTGCAGGAAACCACTTTTGCACTTGTATTAGTGTGGAAAAAACACTTTTTGCACTTGTGATAGTGTTGAAAAACCACTTTTCGCACTTGTGTTAGTGTTGAAAAACCACTTTTCGCACTTGTGTTAGTGTTGAAAAACCACTTTTCGCACTTGTGTTGGTGCAGGAAACCACTTTTGCACTTGTATTAGTGTGGAAAAAACACTTTTTGCACTTGTGATAGTGTTGAAAAACCACTTTTCACACTTGTGTTAGTGTTGAAAAACCACTTTTCGCACTTGTGTTAGTGTTGAAAAACCACTTTTCGCACTTGTGTTGGTGCAGGAAACCACTTTTTCACTTGTATTAGTGTGGAAAAAACACTTTTCGCACTTGTGTTGGTGTTGAAAAACCACTTTTCGCACTTGTGTTAGTGTTGAAAAACCACTTTTCGCACTTGTGTTAGTGTTGAAAAACCACTTTTCGCACTTGTGTTGGTGCAGGAAACCACTTTTGCACTTGTATTAGTGTGGAAAAAACACTTTTCGCACTTGTGTTAGTGTTGAAAAACCACTTTTCGCACTTGTGTTAGTGTTGAAAAAACACTTTTCGCACTTGTGTTGGTGCAGGAAACCACTTTTGCACTTGTATTAGTGTGGAAAAACACTTTTCGCACTTGTTAGTGTTGAAAAATCACTTTTCGCACTTGTGTTAGTGTTGAAAAACCTCTTTTCACACTTGTGTTGGTGCAGGAAACCACTTTTGCACTTGTATTAGTGTGGAAAAAACACTTTTCGCACTTGTGTTAGTGTTGAAAAACCACTTTTCGCAGTTGTGTTAGTGTTGAAAAACCACTTTTCACACTTGTGTTAGTGTTGAAAAACCACTTTTTGCACTTGTGTTGGTGCAGGAAACCACTTTTGCACTTGTATTAGTGTTGAAAAACCACTTTTCGCACTTGTGTTAGTGTTGAAAAACCACTTTTCGCACTTGTGTTAGTGTTGAAAAACCACTTTTCGCACTTGTGTTGGTGCAGGAAACCACTTTTGCACTTGTATTAGTGTGGAAAAAACACTTTTCGCACTTGTGTTAGTGTTGAAAAACCACTTTTCGCACTTGTGTTAGTGTTGAAAAACCACTTTTCGCACTTGTGTTGGTGCAGGAAACCACTTTTGCAGTTGTATTAGTGTGGAAAAAACACTTTTCGCACTTGTGTTAGTGTTGAAAAACCACTTTTCGCACTTGTGTTAGTGTTGAAAAACCACTTTTTGCACTTGTGTTAGTGTTGAAAAACCACTTTTCGCACTTGTGTTGGTGCAGGAAACCACATTTGCACTTGTATTAGTGTGGAAAAAACACTTTTTGCACTTGTGATAGTGTTGAAAAACCACTTTTGGCACTTGTGTTAGTGTTGAAAAACCACTTATCGCACTTGTGTTAGTGTTGAAAAACCACTTTTCGCACTTGTGTTGGTGCAGGAAACCACATTTGCACTTGTATTAGTGTGGAAAAAACACTTTTTGCACTTGTGTTAGTGTTGAAAAACCACTGTTTGCACTTGTGTTAGTGTTGAAAAATCACTTTTCGCACTTGTGTTGGTGCAGGAAACCACTTTTGCACTTGTATTAGTGTGGAAAAAACACTTTTCGCACTTGTGTTAGTGTTGAAAAACCACTTTTCGCACTTGTGTTAGTGTTGAAAAACCACTTTTCGCACTTGTGTTAGTGTTGAAAAACCACTTTTCGCACTTGTGTTGGTGCAGGAAACCACTTTTGCACTTGTATTAGTGTGGAAAAAACACTTTTCGCACTTGTGTTAGTGTTGAAAAACCACTTTTCGCACTTGTGTTAGTGTTGAAAAATCACTTTTCGCACTTGTGTTGGTGCAGGAAACCACTTTTGCACTTGTATTAGTGTGGAAAAAACACTTTTCGCACTTGTGTTAGTGTTGAAAAACCACTTTTCGCACTTGTGTTAGTGTTGAAAAACCACTTTTCGCACTTGTGTTAGTGTTGAAAAACCACTTTTTGCAATTGTGTTAGTGCAGGAAACCACTTTTGCAGTTGTATTAGTGTGGAAAAAACACTTTTCGCACTTGTGTTAGTGTTGAAAAACCACTTTTCGCTCTTGTGTTAGTGTTGAAAAACCACTTTTCGCACTTGTGTTAGTGTTGAAAAACCACTTTTCGCACTTGTGTTGGTGCAGGAAACCACTTTTGCACTTGTATTAGTGTGGAAAAAACACTTTTCGCACTTGTGTTAGTGTTGAAAAACCACTTTTCGCACTTGTGTTAGTGTTGAAAAACCACTTTTTGCACTTGTGTTAGTGTTCAAAAATCACTTTTCGCACTTGTGTTGGTGCAGGAAACCACTTTTGCACTTGTATTAGTGTGGAAAAAACACTTTTCGCACTTGTGTTAGTGTTGAAAAACCACTTTTCGCACTTGTGTTAGTGTTGAAAAACCACTTTTCGCACTTGTGTTAGTGTTGAAAAACCACTTTTCGCACTTGTGTTGGTGCAGGAAACCACTTTTGCACTTGTATTAGTGTGGAAAAAACACTTTTCGCACTTGTGTTAGTGTTGAAAAACCACTTTTCGCACTTGTGTTAGTGTTGAAAAACCACTTTTCGCACTTGAGTTAGTGTTGAAAATCCACTTTTCGCACTTGTGTTGGTGCAGGAAACCACTTTTGCACTTGTATTAGTGTGGAAAAAACACTTTTCGCACTTGTGTTAGTGTTGAAAAACCACTTTTCGCACTTGTGTTAGTGTTGAAAAACCACTTTTCGCACTTGTGTTAGTGTTGAAAAACCACTTTTCGCACTTGTGTTGGTGCAGGAAACCACTTTTGCACTTGTATTAGTGTGGAAAAAACACTTTTCGCACTTGTGTTAGTGTTGAAAAACCACTTTTCGCACTTGTGTTAGTGTTGAAAAACCACTTTTCGCACTTGTGTTGGTGCAGGAAACCACTTTTGCACTTGTATTAGTGTGGAAAAAACACTTTTCGCACTTGTGTTAGTGTTGAAAAACCACTTTTCGCACTTGTGTTGGTGCAGGAAACCACTTTTGCACTTGTATTAGTGTGGAAAAAACACTTTTCGCACTTGTGTTAGTGTTGAAAAACCACTTTTCGCACTTGTGTTAGTGTTGAAAAACCACTTTTCGCACTTGTGTTAGTGTTGAAAAACCACTTTTCGCACTTGTGTTGGTGCAGGAAAGCACTTTTGCACTTGTATTAGTGTGGAAAAAACACTTTTCGCACTTGTGTTAGTGTTGAAAAACCACTTTTCGCACTTGTGTTAGTGTTGAAAAAACACTTTTCGCACTTGTGTTAGTGTTGAAAAACCACTTTTCGCACTTGTGTTGGTGCAGGAAACCACTTTTGCACTTGTATTAGTGTGGAAAAAACACTTTTTGCACTTGTGATAGTGTTGAAAAACCACTTTTCGCACTTGTGTTAGTGTTGAAAAACCACTTTTCGCACTTGTGTTAGTGTTGAAAAACCACTTTTCGCACTTGTGTTGGTGCAGGAAACCACTTTTTCACTTGTATTAGTGTGGAAAAAACACTTTTCGCACTTGTGTTGGTGTTGAAAAACCACTTTTCGCACTTGTGTTAGTGTTGAAAAACCACTTTTCGCACTTGTGTTAGTGTTGAAAAACCACTTTTCGCACTTGTGTTGGTGCAGGAAACCACTTTTGCACTTGTATTAGTGTGGAAAAAACACTTTTCGCACTTGTGTTAGTGTTGAAAAACCACTTTTCGCACTTGTGTTAGTGTTGAAAAAACACTTTTCGCACTTGTGTTGGTGCAGGAAACCACTTTTGCACTTGTATTAGTGTGGAAAAACACTTTTCGCACTTGTTAGTGTTGAAAAATCACTTTTCGCACTTGTGTTAGTGTTGAAAAACCTCTTTTCACACTTGTGTTGGTGCAGGAAACCACTTTTGCACTTGTATTAGTGTGGAAAAAACACTTTTCGCACTTGTGTTAGTGTTGAAAAACCACTTTTCGCAGTTGTGTTAGTGTTGAAAAACCACTTTTCACACTTGTGTTAGTGTTGAAAAACCACTTTTTGCACTTGTGTTGGTGCAGGAAACCACTTTTGCACTTGTATTAGTGTTGAAAAACCACTTTTCGCACTTGTGTTAGTGTTGAAAAACCACTTTTCGCACTTGTGTTAGTGTTGAAAAACCACTTTTCGCACTTGTGTTGGTGCAGGAAACCACTTTTGCACTTGTATTAGTGTGGAAAAAACACTTTTCGCACTTGTGTTAGTGTTGAAAAACCACTTTGCGCACTTGTGTTAGTGTTGAAAAACCACTTTTCGCACTTGTGTTGGTGCAGGAAACCACTTTTGCAGTTGTATTAGTGTGGAAAAAACACTTTTCGCACTTGTGTTAGTGTTGAAAAACCACTTTTCGCACTTGTGTTAGTGTTGAAAAACCACTTTTTGCACTTGTTTTAGTGTTGAAAAACCACTTTTCGCACTTGTGTTGGTGCAGGAAACCACATTTGCACTTGTATTAGTGTGGAAAAAACACTTTTTGCACTTGTGATAGTGTTGAAAAACCACTTTTGGCACTTGTGTTAGTGTTGAAAAACCACTTATCGCACTTGTGTTAGTGTTGAAAAACCACTTTTCGCACTTGTGTTGGTGCAGGAAACCACATTTGCACTTGTATTAGTGTGGAAAAAACACTTTTTGCACTTGTGTTAGTGTTGAAAAACCACTTTTTGCACTTGTGTTAGTGTTGAAAAATCACTTTTCGCACTTGTGTTGGTGCAGGAAACCACTTTTGCACTTGTATTAGTGTGGAAAAAACACTTTTCGCACTTGTGTTAGTGTTGAAAAACCACTTTTCGCACTTGTGTTAGTGTTGAAAAACCACTTTTCGCACTTGTGTTAGTGTTGAAAAACCACTTTTCGCACTTGTGTTGGTGCAGGAAACCACTTTTGCACTTGTATTAGTGTGGAAAAAACACTTTTCGCACTTGTGTTAGTGTTGAAAAACCACTTTTCACACTTGTGTTAGTGTTGAAAAACCACTTTTCGCACTTGTGTTGGTGCAGGAAACCACTTTTGCACTTGTATTAGTGTGGAAAAAACACTTTTCGCACTTGTGTTAGTGTTGAAAAACCACTTTTCGCACTTGTGTTAGTGTTGAAAAACCACTTTTCGCACTTGTGTTAGTGTTGAAAAACCACTTTTTGCAATTGTGTTAGTGCAGGAAACCACTTTTGCAGTTGTATTAGTGTGGAAAAAACACTTTTCGCACTTGTGTTAGTGTTGAAAAACCACTTTTCGCTCTTGTGTTAGTGTTGAAAAACCACTTTTCGCACTTGTGTTAGTGTTGAAAAACCACTTTTTGCACTTGTGTTGGTGCAGGAAACCACTTTTGCACTTGTATTAGTGTGGAAAAAACACTTTTCGCACTTGTGTTAGTGTTGAAAAACCACTTTTCGCACTTGTGTTAGTGTTGAAAAACCACTTTTTGCACTTGTGTTAGTGTTGAAAAATCACTTTTCGCACTTGTGTTGGTGCAGGAAACCACTTTTGCACTTGTATTAGTGTGGAAAAAACACTTTTCGCACTTGTGTTAGTGTTGAAAAACCACTTTTCGCACTTGTGTTAGTGTTGAAAAACCACTTTTCGCACTTGTGTTAGTGTTGAAAAACCACTTTTCGCACTTGTGTTGGTGCAGGAAACCACTTTTGCACTTGTATTAGTGTGGAAAAAACACTTTTCGCACTTGTGTTAGTGTTGAAAAACCACTTTTCGCACTTCTGTTAGTGTTGAAAAACCACTTTTCGCACTTGAGTTAGTGTTGAAAAACCACTTTTCGCACTTGTGTTGGTGCAGGAAACCACTTTTGCACTTGTATTAGTGTGGAAAAAACACTTTTCGCACTTGTGTTAGTGTTGAAAAACCACTTTTCGCACTTGTGTTAGTGTTGAAAAACCACTTTTCGCACTTGTGTTAGTGTTGAAAAACCACTTTTCGCACTTGTGTTGGTGCAGGAAACCACTTTTGCACTTGTATTAGTGTGGAAAAAACACTTTTCGCACTTGTGTTAGTGTTGAAAAACCACTTTTCGCACTTGTGTTAGTGTTGAAAAACCACTTTTCGCACTTGTGTTGGTGCAGGAAACCACTTTTGCACTTGTATTAGTGTGGAAAAAACACTTTTCGCACTTGTGTTAGTGTTGAAAAACCACTTTTCGCACTTGTGTTGGTGCAGGAAACCACTTTTGCACTTGTATTAGTGTGGAAAAAACACTTTTCGCACTTGTGTTAGTGTTGAAAAACCACTTTTCGCACTTGTGTTAGTGTTGAAAAACCACTTTTTGCACTTGTGTTAGTGTTGAAAAATCACTTTTCGCACTTGTGTTGGTGCAGGAAACCACTTTTGCACTTGTATTAGTGTGGAAAAAACACTATTCGCACTTGTGTTAGTGTTGAAAAACCACTTTTCGCACTTGTGTTAGTGTTGAAAAACCACTTTTCGCACTTGTGTTAGTGTTGAAAAACCACTTTTCGCACTTGTGTTGGTGCAGGAAACCACTTTTGCACTTGTATTAGTGTGGAAAAAACACTTTTCGCACTTGTGTTAGTGTTGAAAAACCACTTTTCGCACTTGTGTTAGTGTTGAAAAACCACTTTTCGCACTTGAGTTAGTGTTGAAAATCCACTTTTCGCACTTGTGTTGGTGCAGGAAACCACTTTTGCACTTGTATTAGTGTGGAAAAAACACTTTTCGCACTTGTGTTAGTGTTGAAAAACCACTTTTCGCACTTGTGTTAGTGTTGAAAAACCACTTTTCGCACTTGTGTTAGTGTTGAAAAACCACTTTTCGCACTTGTGTTGGTGCAGGAAACCACTTTTGCACTTGTATTAGTGTGGAAAAAACACTTTTCGCACTTGTGTTAGTGTTGAAAAACCACTTTTCGCACTTGTGTTAGTGTTGAAAAACCACTTTTCGCACTTGTGTTGGTGCAGGAAACCACTTTTGCACTTGTATTAGTGTGGAAAAAACACTTTTCGCACTTGTGTTAGTGTTGAAAAACCACTTTTCGCACTTGTGTTGGTGCAGGAAACCACTTTTGCACTTGTATTAGTGTGGAAAAAACACTTTTCGCACTTGTGTTAGTGTTGAAAAACCACTTTTCGCACTTGTGTTAGTGTTGAAAAACCACTTTTCGCACTTGTGTTAGTGTTGAAAAACCACTTTTCGCACTTGTGTTGGTGCAGGAAAGCACTTTTGCACTTGTATTAGTGTGGAAAAAACACTTTTCGCACTTGTGTTAGTGTTGAAAAACCACTTTTCGCACTTGTGTTAGTGTTGAAAAAACACTTTTCGCACTTGTGTTAGTGTTGAAAAACCACTTTTCGCACTTGTGTTGGTGCAGGAAACCACTTTTGCACTTGTATTAGTGTGGAAAAAACACTTTTTGCACTTGTGATAGTGTTGAAAAACCACTTTTCGCACTTGTGTTAGTGTTGAAAAACCACTTTTCGCACTTGTGTTAGTGTTGAAAAACCACTTTTCGCACTTGTGTTGGTGCAGGAAACCACTTTTTCACTTGTATTAGTGTGGAAAAAACACTTTTCGCACTTGTGTTGGTGTTGAAAAACCACTTTTCGCACTTGTGTTAGTGTTGAAAAACCACTTTTCGCACTTGTGTTAGTGTTGAAAAACCACTTTTCGCACTTGTGTTGGTGCAGGAAACCACTTTTGCACTTGTATTAGTGTGGAAAAAACACTTTTCGCACTTGTGTTAGTGTTGAAAAACCACTTTTCGCACTTGTGTTAGTGTTGAAAAAACACTTTTCGCACTTGTGTTGGTGCAGGAAACCACTTTTGCACTTGTATTAGTGTGGAAAAACACTTTTCGCACTTGTTAGTGTTGAAAAATCACTTTTCGCACTTGTGTTAGTGTTGAAAAACCTCTTTTCACACTTGTGTTGGTGCAGGAAACCACTTTTGCACTTGTATTAGTGTGGAAAAAACACTTTTCGCACTTGTGTTAGTGTTGAAAAACCACTTTTCGCAGTTGTGTTAGTGTTGAAAAACCACTTTTCACACTTGTGTTAGTGTTGAAAAACCACTTTTTGCACTTGTGTTGGTGCAGGAAACCACTTTTGCACTTGTATTAGTGTTGAAAAACCACTTTTCGCACTTGTGTTAGTGTTGAAAAACCACTTTTCGCACTTGTGTTAGTGTTGAAAAACCACTTTTCGCACTTGTGTTGGTGCAGGAAACCACTTTTGCACTTGTATTAGTGTGGAAAAAACACTTTTCGCACTTGTGTTAGTGTTGAAAAACCACTTTGCGCACTTGTGTTAGTGTTGAAAAACCACTTTTCGCACTTGTGTTGGTGCAGGAAACCACTTTTGCAGTTGTATTAGTGTGGAAAAAACACTTTTCGCACTTGTGTTAGTGTTGAAAAACCACTTTTCGCACTTGTGTTAGTGTTGAAAAACCACTTTTTGCACTTGTTTTAGTGTTGAAAAACCACTTTTCGCACTTGTGTTGGTGCAGGAAACCACATTTGCACTTGTATTAGTGTGGAAAAAACACTTTTTGCACTTGTGATAGTGTTGAAAAACCACTTTTGGCACTTGTGTTAGTGTTGAAAAACCACTTATCGCACTTGTGTTAGTGTTGAAAAACCACTTTTCGCACTTGTGTTGGTGCAGGAAACCACATTTGCACTTGTATTAGTGTGGAAAAAACACTTTTTGCACTTGTGTTAGTGTTGAAAAACCACTTTTTGCACTTGTGTTAGTGTTGAAAAATCACTTTTCGCACTTGTGTTGGTGCAGGAAACCACTTTTGCACTTGTATTAGTGTGGAAAAAACACTTTTCGCACTTGTGTTAGTGTTGAAAAACCACTTTTCGCACTTGTGTTAGTGTTGAAAAACCACTTTTCGCACTTGTGTTAGTGTTGAAAAACCACTTTTCGCACTTGTGTTGGTGCAGGAAACCACTTTTGCACTTGTATTAGTGTGGAAAAAACACTTTTCGCACTTGTGTTAGTGTTGAAAAACCACTTTTCGCACTTGTGTTAGTGTTGAAAAACCACTTTTCGCACTTGTGTTGGTGCAGGAAACCACTTTTGCACTTGTATTAGTGTGGAAAAAACACTTTTTGCACTTGTGTTAGTGTTGAAAAACCACTTTTCGCACTTGTGTTAGTGTTGAAAAACCACTTTTCACACTTGTGTTAGTGTTGAAAAACCACTTTTTGCAATTGTGTTAGTGCAGGAAACCACTTTTGCAGTTGTATTAGTGTGGAAAAAACACTTTTCGCACTTGTGTTAGTGTTGAAAAACCACTTTTCGCTCTTGTGTTAGTGTTGAAAAACCACTTTTCGTACTTGTGTTAGTGTTGAAAAACCACTTTTTGCACTTGTGTTGGTGCAGGAAACCACTTTTGCACTTGTATTAGTGTGGAAAAAACACTTTTCGCACTTGTGTTAGTGTTGAAAAACCACTTTTCGCACTTGTGTTAGTGTTGAAAAAACACTTTTTGCACTTGTGTTGGTGCAGGAAACCACTTTTGCACTTGTATTAGTGTGGAAAAAACACTTTTCGAACTTGTGTTAGTGTTGAAAAACCACTTTTCGCACTTGTGTTAGTGTTGAAAAACCACTTTTCGCACTTGTGTTAGTGTTGAAAAACCACTTTTCGCACTTGTGTTAGTGTTGAAAAAACACTTTTCGCACTTGTGTTGGTGCAGGAAACCACTTTTGCACTTGTATTAGTGTGGAAAAAACACTTTTTGCACTTGTGATAGTGTTGAAAAATCCACTTTTCGCACTTGTGTTAGTGTTGAAAAAACACTTTTTGCACTTGTGTTAGTGTTGAAAAACCACTTTTCGCACTGGTGTTGGTGCAGGAAACCACTTTTGCACTTGTATTAGTGTGGAAAAAACACTTTTCGCACTTGTGTTAGTGTTGAAAAACCACTTTTCGCACTTGTGTTAGTGTTGAAAAACCACTTTTCGCACTTGTGTTAGTGTTGAAAAACCACTTTTCGCAATTGTGTTAGTGCAGGAAACCACTTTTGCAGTTGTATTAGTGTGGAAAAAACACTTTTCGCACTTGTGTTAGTGTTGAAAAACCACTTTTCGCTCTTGTGTTAGTGTTGAAAAACCACTTTTCGCACTTGTGTTAGTGTTGAAAAACCACTTTTCGCACTTGTGTTGGTGCAGGAAACCACTTTTGCACTTGTATTAGTGTGGAAAAAACACTTTTCGCACTTGTGTTAGTGTTGAAAAACCACTTTTCGCACTTGTGTTTGTGTTGAAAAACCACTTTTCGCAATTGTTTTAGTGCAGGAAACCACTTTTGCAGTTGTATTAGTGTGGAAAAAACACTTTTCGCACTTGTGTTAGTGTTGAAAAACCACTTTTCGCACTTGTGTTAGTGTTGAAAAACCACTTTTCACACTTGTGTTAGTGTTGAAAAACCACATTTCGCACTTGTGTTAGTGTTGAAAAACCACTTTTCGCACTTGTGTTGGTGCAGGAAACCACTTTTGCACTTGTATTAGTGTGGAAAAAACACTTTTCGCACTTGTGTTAGTGTTGAAAAACCACTTTTCGCACTTGTGTTAGCGTTGAAAAACCACTTTTCGCACTTGTGTTAGTGTTGAAAAACCACTTTTCGCACTTGTGTTGGTGCAGGAAACCACTTTTGCACTTGTATTAGTGTGGAAAAAACACTTTTCGCACTTGTTAGTGTTGAAAAACCACTTTTCGCACTTGTGTTAGTGTTGAAAAACCACTTTTCGCACTTGTATTGGTGCAGGAAACCACTTTTGCACTTGTATAAGTGTGGAAAAAACACTTTTTGCACTTGTGATTGTGTTGAAAAACCTCTTTTCGCACTTGTGTTAGTGTTGAAAAACCACTTTTCGCACTTGTGTTAGTGTTGAAAAACCACTTTTTGCACTTGTGTTGGTGCAGGAAACCACTTTTGCACTTGTATTAGTGTGGAAAAAACACTTTTCGCACTTGTGTTAGTGTTTAAAAACCACTTTTCGCACTTGTGTTAGTGTTGAAAAACCACTTTTCGCACTTGTCTTAGTGTTGAAAAACCACTTTTCGCACTTGTGTTAGTGTTGAAAAACCACTTTTCGCACTTGTGTTGGTGCAGGAAACCACTTTTCCAGTTGTATTAGTGTTGAAAAACCACTTTTCGCACTTGTGTTAGTGTTGAAAAACCACTTTTCGCACTTGTGTTGGTGCAGGAAACCACTTTTGCACTTGTATTAGTGTGGAAAAAACACTTTTCGCACTTGTGTTAGTGTTGAAAAACCACTTTTCGCACTTGTGTTAGTGTTGAAAAACCACTTTTCGCACTTGTGTTAGTGTTGAAAAACCACTTTTCGCACTTGTGTTGGTGCAGGAAACCACTTTTGCACTTGTATTAGTGTGGAAAAAACACTTTTCGCACTTGTGTTAGTGTTGAAAAACCACTTTGCGCACTTGTGTTAGTGTTGAAAAACCACTTTTCGCACTTGTGTTGGTGCAGGAAACCACTTTTGCAGTTGTATTAGTGTGGAAAAAACACTTTTCGCACTTGTGTTAGTGTTGAAAAACCACTTTTCGCACTTGTGTTAGTGTTGAAAAACCACTTTTTGCACTTGTTTTAGTGTTGAAAAACCACTTTTCGCACTTGTGTTGGTGCAGGAAACCACATTTGCACTTGTATTAGTGTGGAAAAAACACTTTTTGCACTTGTGATAGTGTTGAAAAACCACTTTTGGCACTTGTGTTAGTGTTGAAAAACCACTTATCGCACTTGTGTTAGTGTTGAAAAACCACTTTTCGCACTTGTGTTGGTGCAGGAAACCACATTTGCACTTGTATTAGTGTGGAAAAAACACTTTTTGCACTTGTGTTAGTGTTGAAAAACCACTTTTTGCACTTGTGTTAGTGTTGAAAAATCACTTTTCGCACTTGTGTTGGTGCAGGAAACCACTTTTGCACTTGTATTAGTGTGGAAAAAACACTTTTCGCACTTGTGTTAGTGTTGAAAAACCACTTTTCGCACTTGTGTTAGTGTTGAAAAACCACTTTTCGCACTTGTGTTAGTGTTGAAAAACCACTTTTCGCACTTGTGTTGGTGCAGGAAACCACTTTTGCACTTGTATTAGTGTGGAAAAAACA
Source organism: Myxine glutinosa (assembly GCF_964187855.1). Classification (NCBI taxonomy): domain Eukaryota; kingdom Metazoa; phylum Chordata; class Myxini; order Myxiniformes; family Myxinidae; genus Myxine; species Myxine glutinosa. The sequence goes on along the minus strand of NW_027616507.1, from coordinate 249,972 downwards.
CTTTTCGCACTTGTGTTAGTGTTGAAAAACCACTTTTCGCACTTGTGTTAGTGTTGAAAAACCACTTTTCGCACTTGTGTTGGTGCAGGAAACCACTTTTGCACTTGTATTAGTGTGGAAAAAACACTTTTTGCACTTGTGTTAGTGTTGAAAAACCACTTTTTGCACTTGTGTTAGTGTTGAAAAACCACTTTTCGCACTTGTGTTAGTGTTGAAAAACCACTTTTTGCAATTGTGTTAGTGCAGGAAACCACTTTTGCAGTTGTATTAGTGTGGAAAAAACACTTTTCGCACTTGTGTTAGTGTTGAAAAACCACTTTTCGCTCTTGTGTTAGTGTTGAAAAACCACTTTTCGCACTTGTGTTAGTGTTGAAAAACCACTTTTTGCACTTGTGTTGGTGCAGGAAACCACTTTTGCACTTGTATTAGTGTGGAAAAAACACTTTTCGCACTTGTGTTAGTGTTGAAAAACCACTTTTCGCACTTGTGTTAGTGTTGAAAAAACACTTTTTGCACTTGTGTTGGTGCAGGAAACCACTTTTGCACTTGTATTAGTGTGGAAAAAACACTTTTCGAACTTGTGTTAGTGTTGAAAAACCACTTTTCGCACTTGTGTTAGTGTTGAAAAACCACTTTTCGCACTTGTGTTAGTGTTGAAAAACCACTTTTCGCACTTGTGTTAGTGTTGAAAAAACACTTTTCGCACTTGTGTTGGTGCAGGAAACCACTTTTGCACTTGTATTAGTGTGGAAAAAACACTTTTTGCACTTGTGATAGTGTTGAAAAATCCACTTTTCGCACTTGTGTTAGTGTTGAAAAAACACTTTTTGCACTTGTGTTAGTGTTGAAAAACCACTTTTCGCACTGGTGTTGGTGCAGGAAACCACTTTTGCACTTGTATTAGTGTGGAAAAAACACTTTTCGCACTTGTGTTAGTGTTGAAAAACCACTTTTCGCACTTGTGTTAGTGTTGAAAAACCACTTTTCGCACTTGTGTTAGTGTTGAAAAACCACTTTTCGCAATTGTGTTAGTGCAGGAAACCACTTTTGCAGTTGTATTAGTGTGGAAAAAACACTTTTCGCACTTGTGTTAGTGTTGAAAAACCACTTTTCGCTCTTGTGTTAGTGTTGAAAAACCACTTTTCGCACTTGTGTTAGTGTTGAAAAACCACTTTTCGCACTTGTGTTGGTGCAGGAAACCACTTTTGCACTTGTATTAGTGTGGAAAAAACACTTTTCGCACTTGTGTTAGTGTTGAAAAATCACTTTTCGCACTTGTGTTTGTGTTGAAAAACCACTTTTCGCAATTGTTTTAGTGCAGGAAACCACTTTTGCAGTTGTATTAGTGTGGAAAAAACACTTTTCGCACTTGTGTTAGTGTTGAAAAACCACTTTTCGCACTTGTGTTAGTGTTGAAAAACCACTTTTCACACTTGTGTTAGTGTTGAAAAACCACATTTCGCACTTGTGTTAGTGTTGAAAAACCACTTTTCGCACTTGTGTTGGTGCAGGAAACCACTTTTGCACTTGTATTAGTGTGGAAAAAACACTTTTCGCACTTGTGTTAGTGTTGAAAAACCACTTTTCGCACTTGTGTTAGCGTTGAAAAACCACTTTTCGCACTTGTGTTAGTGTTGAAAAACCACTTTTCGCACTTGTGTTGGTGCAGGAAACCACTTTTGCACTTGTATTAGTGTGGAAAAAACACTTTTCGCACTTGTTAGTGTTGAAAAACCACTTTTCGCACTTGTGTTAGTGTTGAAAAACCACTTTTCGCACTTGTATTGGTGCAGGAAACCACTTTTGCACTTGTATAAGTGTGGAAAAAACACTTTTTGCACTTGTGATTGTGTTGAAAAACCTCTTTTCGCACTTGTGTTAGTGTTGAAAAACCACTTTTCGCACTTGTGTTAGTGTTGAAAAACCACTTTTTGCACTTGTGTTGGTGCAGGAAACCACTTTTGCACTTGTATTAGTGTGGAAAAAACACTTTTCGCACTTGTGTTAGTGTTTAAAAACCACTTTTCGCACTTGTGTTAGTGTTGAAAAACCACTTTTCGCACTTGTCTTAGTGTTGAAAAACCACTTTTCGCACTTGTGTTAGTGTTGAAAAACCACTTTTCGCACTTGTGTTGGTGCAGGAAACCACTTTTCCAGTTGTATTAGTGTTGAAAAACCACTTTTCGCACTTGTGTTAGTGTTGAAAAACCACTTTTCGCACTTGTGTTGGTGCAGGAAACCACTTTTGCACTTGTATTAGTGTGGAAAAAACACTTTTCGCACTTGTGTTAGTGTTGAAAAACCACTTTTCGCACTTGTGTTAGTGTTGAAAAACCACTTTTCGCACTTGTGTTAGTGTTGAAAAACCACTTTTCGCACTTGTGTTGGTGCAGGAAACCACTTTTGCAGTTGTATTAGTGTGGAAAAAACACTTTTCACACTTGTGTTAGTGTTGAAAAACCACTTTTCGCACTTGTGTTAGTGTTGAAAAACCACTTTTTGCACTTGTGTTAGTGTTGAAAAACCACTTTTCGCACTTGTGTTGGTGCAGGAAACCACATTTGTACTTGTATTAGTGTGGAAAAAACACTTTTTGCACTTGCAATAGTGTTGAAAAACCACTTTTGGCACTTGTGTTAGTGTTGAAAAACCACTTTTCGCACTTGTGTTAGTGTTGAAAAACCACTTTTCGCACTTGTGTTGGTGCAGGAAACCACATTTGCACTTGTATTAGTGTGGAAAAAACACTTTTTGCACTTGTGTTAGTGTTGAAAAACCACTTTTTGCACTTGTGTTAGTGTTGAAAAATCACTTTTCGCACTTGTGTTGGTGCAGGAAACCACTTTTGCACTTGTATTAGTGTGGAAAAAACACTTTTCGCACTTGTGTTAGTGTTGAAAAACCACTTTTCGCACTTGTGTTAGTGTTGAAAAACCACTTTTCGCACTTGTGTTAGTGTTGAAAAACCACTTTTCGCACTTGTGTTGGTGCAGGAAACCACTTTTGCACTTGTATTAGTGTGGAAAAAACACTTTTCGCACTTGTGTTAGTGTTGAAAAACCACTTTTCGCAATTGTGTTAGTGTTGAAAAACCACTTTTCGCACTTGAGTTAGTGTTGAAAAACCACTTTTCGCACTTGTGTTGGTGCAGGAAACCACTTTTGCACTTGTATTAGTGTGGAAAAAACACTTTTCGCACTTGTGTTAGTGTTGAAAAACCACTTTTCGCACTTGTGTTAGTGTTGAAAAACCACTTTTCGCACTTGTGTTAGTGTTGAAAAACCACTTTTCGCACTTGTGTTGGTGCAGGAAACCACTTTTGCACTTGTATTAGTGTGGAAAAAACACTTTTCGCACTTGTGTTAGTGTTGAAAAACCACTTTTCGCACTTGTGTTAGTGTTGAAAAACCACTTTTCGCACTTGTGTGGTGCAGGAAACCACTTTTGCACTTGTATTAGTGTGGAAAAAACACTTTTTGCACTTGTGTTAGTGTTGAAAAACCACTTTTTGCACTTGTGTTAGTGTTGAAAAATCACTTTTCGCACTTGTGTTGGTGCAGGAAACCACTTTTGCACTTGTATTAGTGTGGAAAAAACACTTTTCGCACTTGTGTTAGTGTTGAAAAACCACTTTTCGCACTTGTGTTAGTGTTGAAAAACCACTTTTCGCACTTGTGTTAGTGTTGAAAAACCACTTTTCGCACTTGTGTTGGTGCAGGAAACCACTTTTGCACTTGTATTAGTGTGGAAAAAACACTTTTCGCACTTGTGTTAGTGTTGAAAAACCACTTTTCGCACTTGAGTTAGTGTTGAAAAACCATTTTTCGCACTTGTGTTGGTGTAGGAAACCACTTTTGCACTTGTATTAGTGTGGAAAAAACACTTTTCGCACTTGTGTTAGTGTTGAAAAACCACTTTTCGCACTTGTGTTAGTGTTGAAAAACCACTTTTCGCACTTGTGTTGGTGTTGAAAAACCACTTTTCGCACTTGTGTTGGTGCAGGAAACCACTTTTGCACTTGTATTAGTGTGGAAAAAACACTTTTCGCACTTGTGTTAGTGTTGAAAAACCACTTTTCGCACTTGTGTTGGTGCAGGAAACCACTTTTGCACTTGTATTAGTGTGGAAAAAACACTTTTCGCACTTGTGTTAGTGTTGAAAAACCACTTTTCGCACTTGTGTTAGTGTTGAAAAACCACTTTTCGCACTTGTGTTAGTGTTGAAAAACCACTTTTCGCACTTGTGTTGGTGCAGGAAACCACTTTTGCACTTGTATTAGTGTGGAAAAAACACTTTTTGCACTTGTGATAGTGTTGAAAAACCACTTTTCACACTTGTGTTAGTGTTGAAAAACCACTTTTCGCACTTGTGTTAGTGTTGAAAAACCACTTTTCGCACTTGTGTTGGTGCAGGAAACCACTTTTTCACTTGTATTAGTGTGGAAAAAACACTTTTCGCACTTGTGTTGGTGTTGAAAAACCACTTTTCGCACTTGTGTTAGTGTTGAAAAAACACTTTTCGCACTTGTGTTAGTGTTGAAAAACCACTTTTCGCACTTGTGTTGGTGCAGGAAACCACTTTTGCACTTGTATTAGTGTTGAAAAACCACTTTTCGCACTTGTGTTAGTGTTGAAAAACCACTTTTCGCACTTGTGTTAGTGTTGAAAAAACAATTTTCGCACTTGTGTTGGTGCAGGAAACCACTTTTGCACTTGTATTAGTGTGGAAAAAACACTTTTCGCACTTGTGTTAGTGTTGAAAAACCACTTTTCGCACTTGTGTTAGTGTTGAAAAACCACTTTTCACACTTGTGTTAGTGTTGAAAAACCACTTTTTGCACTTGTGTTGGTGCAGGAAACCACTTTTGCACTTGTATTAGTGTTGAAAAACCACTTTTCGCACTTGTGTTAGTGTTGAAAAACCACTTTTCGCACTTGTGTTAGTGTTGAAAAACCACTTTTCGCACTTGTGTTGGTGCAGGAAACCACTTTTGCACTTGTATTAGTGTGGAAAAAACACTTTTCGCACTTGTGTTAGTGTTGAAAAACCACTTTTCGCACTTGTGTTAGTGTTCAAAAACCACTTTTCGCACTTGTGTTCGTGCAGGAAACCACTTTTGCAGTTGTATTAGTGTGGAAAAAACACTTTTCGCACTTGTGTTAGTGTTGAAAAACCACTTTTCGCACTTGTGTTAGTGTTGAAAAACCACTTTTCGCACTTGTGTTAGTGTTGAAAAACCTCTTTTCACACTTGTGTTGGTGCAGGAAACCACTTTTGCACTTGTATTAGTGTGGAAAAAACACTTTTCGCACTTGTGTTAGTGTTGAAAAACCACTTTTCGCAGTTGTGTTAGTGTTGAAAAACCACTTTTCACACTTGTGTTAGTGTTGAAAAACCACTTTTTGCACTTGTGTTGGTGCAGGAAACCACTTTTGCACTTGTATTAGTGTTGAAAAACCACTTTTCGCACTTGTGTTAGTGTTGAAAAATCACTTTTCGCACTTGTGTTAGTGTTGAAAAACCACTTTTCGCACTTGTGTTGGTGCAGGAAACCACTTTTGCACTTGTATTAGTGTGGAAAAAACACTTTTCGCACTTGTGTTAGTGTTGAAAAACCACTTTTCGCACTTGTGTTAGTGTTCAAAAACCACTTTTCGCACTTGTGTTCATGCAGGAAACCACTTTTGCAGTTGTATTAGTGTGGAAAAAACACTTTTCGCACTTGTGTTAGTGTTGAAAAACCACTTTTCGCACTTGTGTTAGTGTTGAAAAACCACTTTTTGCACTTGTGTTAGTGTTGAAAAACCACTTTTCGCACTTGTGTTGGTGCAGGAAACCACATTTGCACTTGTATTAGTGTGGAAAAAACACTTTTTGCACTTGTGATAGTGTTGAAAAACCACTTTTGGCACTTGTGTTAGTGTTGAAAAACCACTTATCGCACTTGTGTTAGTGTTGAAAAACCACTTTTCGCACTTGTGTTGGTGCAGGAAACCACATTTGCACTTGTATTAGTGTGGAAAAAACACTTTTTGCACTTGTGTTAGTGTTGAAAAACCACTTTTTGCACTTGTGTTAGTGTTGAAAAATCACTTTTTGCACTTGTGTTGGTGCAGGAAACCACTTTTGCACTTGTATTAGTGTGGAAAAAACACTTTTCGCACTTGTGTTAGTGTTGAAAAACCACTTTTCGCACTTGTGTTAGTGTTGAAAAACCACTTTTCGCACTTGTGTTAGTGTTGAAAAACCACTTTTCGCACTTGTGTTGGTGCAGGAAACCACTTTTGCACTTGTATTAGTGTGGAAAAAACACTTTTCGCACTTGTGTTAGTGTTGAAAAATCACTTTTCGCACTTGTGTTAGTGTTGAAAAACCACTTTTCGCACTTGTGTTGGTGCAGGAAACCACTTTTGCACTTCTATTAGTGTGGAAAAAACACTTTTCGCACTTGTGTTAGTGTTGAAAAACCACTTTTCGCACTTGTGTTAGTGTTGAAAAACCACTTTTCGCACTTGTGTTAGTGTTGAAAAACCACTTTTTGCAATTGTGTTAGTGCAGGAAACCACTTTTGCAGTTGTATTAGTGTGGAAAAAACACTTTTCGCACTTGTGTTAGTGTTGAAAAACCACTTTTCGCTCTTGTGTTAGTGTTGAAAAACCACTTTTCGCACTTGTGTTAGTGTTGAAAAACCACTTTTCGCACTTGTGTTGGTGCAGGAAACCACTTTTGCACTTGTATTAGTGTGGAAAAAACACTTTTCGCACTTGTGTTAGTGTTGAAAAACCACTTTTCGCACTTGTGTTAGTGTTGAAAAACCACTTTTTGCACTTGTGTTAGTGTTGAAAAATCACTTTTCGCACTTGTGTTGGTGCAGGAAACCACTTTTGCACTTGTATTAGTGTGGAAAAAACACTTTTCGCACTTGTGTTAGTGTTGAAAAACCACTTTTCGCACTTGTGTTAGTGTTGAAAAACCACTTTTCGCACTTGTGTTAGTGTTGAAAAACCACTTTTCGCACTTGTGTTGGTGCAGGAAACCACTTTTGCACTTGTATTAGTGTGGAAAAAACACTTTTCGCACTTGTGTTAGTGTTGAAAAACCACTTTTCGCACTTGTGTTAGTGTTGAAAAACCACTTTTCGCACTTGAGTTAGTGTTGAAAAACCACTTTTCGCACTTGTGTTGGTGCAGGAAACCACTTTTGCACTTGTATTAGTGTGGAAAAAACACTTTTCGCACTTATGTTAGTGTTGAAAAACCACTTTTCGCACTTGTGTTAGTGTTGAAAAACCACTTTTCGCACTTGTGTTAGTGTTGAAAAACCACTTTTCGCACTTGTGTTGGTGCAGGAAACCACTTTTGCACTTGTATTAGTGTGGAAAAAACACTTTTCGCACTTGTGTTAGTGTTGAAAAACCACTTTTCGCACTTGTGTTGGTGCAGGAAACCACTTTTGCACTTGTATAAGTGTGGAAAAACCACTTTTCGCACTTGTGTTGGTGCAGGAAACCACTTTTCCAGTTGTATTAGTGTGGAAAAAACACTTTTCGCACTTGTTAGTGTTGAAAAACCACTTTTCGCACTTGTGTTAGTGTTGAAAAACCACTTTTCGCACTTGTATTGGTGCAGGAAACCACTTTTGCACTTGTATAAGTGTGGAAAAAACACTTTTTGCACTTGTGATTGTGTTGAAAAACCTCTTTTCGCACTTGTGTTAGTGTTGAAAAACCACTTTTCGCACTTGTGTTAGTGTTGAAAAACCACTTTTTGCACTTGTGTTGGTGCAGGAAACCACTTTTGCACTTGTATTAGTGTGGAAAAAACACTTTTCGCACTTGTGTTAGTGTTTAAAAACCACTTTTCGCACTTGTGTTAGTGTTGAAAAACCACTTTTCGCACTTGTGTTAGTGTTGAAAAACCACTTTTCGCACTTGTGTTAGTGTTGAAAAACCACTTTTCGCACTTGTGTTGGTGCAGGAAACCACTTTTGCAGTTGTATTAGTGTGGAAAAAACACTTTTCGCAGTTGTGTTAGTGTTGAAAAACCACTTTTCGCACTTGTGTTAGTGTTGAAAAACCACTTTTCGCAGTTGGGTTAGTGTTGAAAAACCACTTTTCGCACTTGTGTTAGTGTTGAAAAACCACTTTTCGCACTTGTGTTGGTGCAGGAAACCACTTTTGCACTTGTATTAGTGTGGAAAAAACACTTTTCGCACTTGTGTTAGTGTTGAAAAACCACTTTTCGCACTTGTGTTAATGTTGAAAAACCACTTTTCGCACTTGTGTTAGTGTTGAAAAACCACTTTTCGCACTTGTGTTGTTGCAGGAAACCACTTTTGCACTTGTATTAGTTTGGAAAAAACACTTTTCGCACTTGTGTTAGTGTTGAAAAACCACTTTTCGCACTTGTGTTAGTGTTGAAAAACCACTTTTCGCACTTGTGTTGGTGCAGGAAACCACTTTTGCAGTTGTATTAGTGTGGAAAAAACACTTTTCACACTTGTGTTAGTGTTGAAAAACCACTTTTCGCACTTGTGTTAGTGTTGAAAAACCACTTTTTGCACTTGTGTTAGTGTTGAAAAACCACTTTTCGCACTTGTGTTGGTGCAGGAAACCACATTTGCACTTGTATTAGTGTGGAAAAAACACTTTTTGCACTTGCAATAGTGTTGAAAAACCACTTTTGGCACTTGTGTTAGTGTTGAAAAACCACTTTTCGCACTTGTGTTAGTGTTGAAAAACCACTTTTCGCACTTGTGTTGGTGCAGGAAACCACATTTGCACTTGTATTAGTGTGGAAAAAACACTTTTTGCACTTGTGTTAGTGTTGAAAAACCACTTTTTGCACTTGTGTTAGTGTTGAAAAATCACTTTTCGCACTTGTGTTGGTGCAGGAAACCACTTTTGCACTTGTATTAGTGTGGAAAAAACACTTTTCGCACTTGTGTTAGTGTTGAAAAACCACTTTTCGCACTTGTGTTAGTGTTGAAAAACCACTTTTCGCACTTGTGTTAGTGTTGAAAAACCACTTTTCGCACTTGTGTTGGTGCAGGAAACCACTTTTGCACTTGTATTAGTGTGGAAAAAACACTTTTCGCACTTGTGTTAGTGTTGAAAAACCACTTTTCGCAATTGTGTTAGTGTTGAAAAACCACTTTTCGCACTTGAGTTAGTGTTGAAAAACCACTTTTCGCACTTGTGTTGGTGCAGGAAACCACTTTTGCACTTGTATTAGTGTGGAAAAAACACTTTTCGCACTTGTGTTAGTGTTGAAAAACCACTTTTTGCACTTGTGTTAGTGTTGAAAAACCACTTTTCGCACTCGTGTTAGTGTTGAAAAACCACTTTTCGCACTTGTGTTGGTGCAGGAAACCACTTTTGCACTTGTATTAGTGTGGAAAAAACACTTTTCGCACTTGTGTTAGTGTTGAAAAACCACTTTTCGCACTTGTGTTAGTGTTGAAAAACCACTTTTCGCACTTGTGTGGTGCAGGAAACCACTTTTGCACTTGTATTAGTGTGGAAAAAACACTTTTTGCACTTGTGTTAGTGTTGAAAAACCACTTTTCGCACTTGTGTTAGTGTTGAAAAACCACTTTTCGCACTTGTGTTGGTGCAGGAAACCACTTTTGCACTTGTATTAGTGTGGAAAAAACACTTTTTGCACTTGTGTTAGTGTTGAAAAACCACTTTTCGCACTTGAGTTAGTGTTGAAAAACCACTTTTCGCACTTGTGTTGGTGTAGGAAACCACTTTTGCACTTGTATTAGTGTGGAAAAAACACTTTTCGCACTTGTGATAGTGTTGAAAAACCACTTTTCGCACTTGTGTTAGTGTTGAAAAACCACTTTTCGCACTTGTGTTAGTGTTGAAAAACCACTTTTCGCACTTGTGTTGGTGCAGGAAACCACTTTTGCACTTGTATTAGTGTGGAAAAAACACTTTTCGCACTTGTGTTAGTGTTGAAAAACCACTTTTCGCACTTGTGTTGGTGCAGGAAACCACTTTTGCACTTGTATTAGTGTGGAAAAAACACTTTTCGCACTTGTGTTAGTGTTGAAAAACCACTTTTCGCACTTGTGTTAGTGTTGAAAAACCACTTTTCGCACTTGTGTTAGTGTTGAAAAACCACTTTTCGCACTTGTGTTTGTGCAGGAAACCACTTTTGCACTTGTATTAGTGTGGAAAAAACACTTTTTGCACTTGTGATAGTGTTGAAAAACCACTTTTCGCACTTGTGTTAGTGTTGAAAAACCACTTTTCGCACTTGTGTTAGTGTTGAAAAACCACTTTTCGCACTTGTGTTGGTGCAGGAAACCACTTTTGCACTTGTATTAGTGTGGAAAAAACACTTTTTGCACTTGTGATAGTGTTGAAAAACCACTTTTCACACTTGTGTTAGTGTTGAAAAACCACTTTTCGCACTTGTGTTAGTGTTGAAAAACCACTTTTCGCACTTGTGTTGGTGCAGGAAACCACTTTTTCACTTGTATTAGTGTGGAAAAAACACTTTTCGCACTTGTGTTGGTGTTGAAAAACCACTTTTCGCACTTGTGTTAGTGTTGAAAAACCACTTTTCGCACTTGTGTTAGTGTTGAAAAACCACTTTTCGCACTTGTGTTGGTGCAGGAAACCACTTTTGCACTTGTATTAGTGTGGAAAAAACACTTTTCGCACTTGTGTTAGTGTTGAAAAACCACTTTTCGCACTTGTGTTAGTGTTGAAAAAACACTTTTCGCACTTGTGTTGGTGCAGGAAACCACTTTTGCACTTGTATTAGTGTGGAAAAACACTTTTCGCACTTGTTAGTGTTGAAAAATCACTTTTCGCACTTGTGTTAGTGTTGAAAAACCTCTTTTCACACTTGTGTTGGTGCAGGAAACCACTTTTGCACTTGTATTAGTGTGGAAAAAACACTTTTCGCACTTGTGTTAGTGTTGAAAAACCACTTTTCGCAGTTGTGTTAGTGTTGAAAAACCACTTTTCACACTTGTGTTAGTGTTGAAAAACCACTTTTTGCACTTGTGTTGGTGCAGGAAACCACTTTTGCACTTGTATTAGTGTTGAAAAACCACTTTTCGCACTTGTGTTAGTGTTGAAAAACCACTTTTCGCACTTGTGTTAGTGTTGAAAAACCACTTTTCGCACTTGTGTTGGTGCAGGAAACCACTTTTGCACTTGTATTAGTGTGGAAAAAACACTTTTCGCACTTGTGTTAGTGTTGAAAAACCACTTTTCGCACTTGTGTTAGTGTTGAAAAACCACTTTTCGCACTTGTGTTGGTGCAGGAAACCACTTTTGCAGTTGTATTAGTGTGGAAAAAACACTTTTCGCACTTGTGTTAGTGTTGAAAAACCACTTTTCGCACTTGTGTTAGTGTTGAAAAACCACTTTTTGCACTTGTGTTAGTGTTGAAAAACCACTTTTCGCACTTGTGTTGGTGCAGGAAACCACATTTGCACTTGTATTAGTGTGGAAAAAACACTTTTTGCACTTGTGATAGTGTTGAAAAACCACTTTTGGCACTTGTGTTAGTGTTGAAAAACCACTTATCGCACTTGTGTTAGTGTTGAAAAACCACTTTTCGCACTTGTGTTGGTGCAGGAAACCACATTTGCACTTGTATTAGTGTGGAAAAAACACTTTTTGCACTTGTGTTAGTGTTGAAAAACCACTGTTTGCACTTGTGTTAGTGTTGAAAAATCACTTTTCGCACTTGTGTTGGTGCAGGAAACCACTTTTGCACTTGTATTAGTGTGGAAAAAACACTTTTCGCACTTGTGTTAGTGTTGAAAAACCACTTTTCGCACTTGTGTTAGTGTTGAAAAACCACTTTTCGCACTTGTGTTAGTGTTGAAAAACCACTTTTCGCACTTGTGTTGGTGCAGGAAACCACTTTTGCACTTGTATTAGTGTGGAAAAAACACTTTTCGCACTTGTGTTAGTGTTGAAAAACCACTTTTCGCACTTGTGTTAGTGTTGAAAAATCACTTTTCGCACTTGTGTTGGTGCAGGAAACCACTTTTGCACTTGTATTAGTGTGGAAAAAACACTTTTCGCACTTGTGTTAGTGTTGAAAAACCACTTTTCGCACTTGTGTTAGTGTTGAAAAACCACTTTTCGCACTTGTGTTAGTGTTGAAAAACCACTTTTTGCAATTGTGTTAGTGCAGGAAACCACTTTTGCAGTTGTATTAGTGTGGAAAAAACACTTTTCGCACTTGTGTTAGTGTTGAAAAACCACTTTTCGCTCTTGTGTTAGTGTTGAAAAACCACTTTTCGCACTTGTGTTAGTGTTGAAAAACCACTTTTCGCACTTGTGTTGGTGCAGGAAACCACTTTTGCACTTGTATTAGTGTGGAAAAAACACTTTTCGCACTTGTGTTAGTGTTGAAAAACCACTTTTCGCACTTGTGTTAGTGTTGAAAAACCACTTTTTGCACTTGTGTTAGTGTTGAAAAATCACTTTTCGCACTTGTGTTGGTGCAGGAAACCACTTTTGCACTTGTATTAGTGTGGAAAAAACACTTTTCGCACTTGTGTTAGTGTTGAAAAACCACTTTTCGCACTTGTGTTAGTGTTGAAAAACCACTTTTCGCACTTGTGTTAGTGTTGAAAAACCACTTTTCGCACTTGTGTTGGTGCAGGAAACCACTTTTGCACTTGTATTAGTGTGGAAAAAACACTTTTCGCACTTGTGTTAGTGTTGAAAAACCACTTTTCGCACTTGTGTTAGTGTTGAAAAACCACTTTTCGCACTTGAGTTAGTGTTGAAAATCCACTTTTCGCACTTGTGTTGGTGCAGGAAACCACTTTTGCACTTGTATTAGTGTGGAAAAAACACTTTTCGCACTTGTGTTAGTGTTGAAAAACCACTTTTCGCACTTGTGTTAGTGTTGAAAAACCACTTTTCGCACTTGTGTTAGTGTTGAAAAACCACTTTTCGCACTTGTGTTGGTGCAGGAAACCACTTTTGCACTTGTATTAGTGTGGAAAAAACACTTTTCGCACTTGTGTTAGTGTTGAAAAACCACTTTTCGCACTTGTGTTAGTGTTGAAAAACCACTTTTCGCACTTGTGTTGGTGCAGGAAACCACTTTTGCACTTGTATTAGTGTGGAAAAAACACTTTTCGCACTTGTGTTAGTGTTGAAAAACCACTTTTCGCACTTGTGTTGGTGCAGGAAACCACTTTTGCACTTGTATTAGTGTGGAAAAAACACTTTTCGCACTTGTGTTAGTGTTGAAAAACCACTTTTCGCACTTGTGTTAGTGTTGAAAAACCACTTTTCGCACTTGTGTTAGTGTTGAAAAACCACTTTTCGCACTTGTGTTGGTGCAGGAAAGCACTTTTGCACTTGTATTAGTGTGGAAAAAACACTTTTCGCACTTGTGTTAGTGTTGAAAAACCACTTTTCGCACTTGTGTTAGTGTTGAAAAAACACTTTTCGCACTTGTGTTAGTGTTGAAAAACCACTTTTCGCACTTGTGTTGGTGCAGGAAACCACTTTTGCACTTGTATTAGTGTGGAAAAAACACTTTTTGCACTTGTGATAGTGTTGAAAAACCACTTTTCGCACTTGTGTTAGTGTTGAAAAACCACTTTTCGCACTTGTGTTAGTGTTGAAAAACCACTTTTCGCACTTGTGTTGGTGCAGGAAACCACTTTTTCACTTGTATTAGTGTGGAAAAAACACTTTTCGCACTTGTGTTGGTGTTGAAAAACCACTTTTCGCACTTGTGTTAGTGTTGAAAAACCACTTTTTGCACTTGTGTTAGTGTTGAAAAACCACTTTTCGCACTTGTGTTAGTGTTGAAAAACCACTTTTCGCACTTGTGTTAGTGTTGAAAAAACACTTTTCGCACTTGTGTTAGTGTTGAAAAACCACTTTTTGCACTTGTGTTAGTGTTGAAAAACCACTTTTCGCACTTGTGTTAGTGTTGAAAAACCACTTTTCGCACTTGTGTTAGTGTTGAAAAACCACTTTTCGCACTTGTGTTGGTGCAGGAAACCACTTTTGCACTTGTATTAGTGTGGAAAAACACTTTCCGCACTTGTGTTAGTGTTGAAAAACCACTTTTCGCACTTGTGTTAGTGTTGAAAAACCACTTTTCGCACTTGAGTTAGTGTTGAAAAACCACTTTTCGCACTTGTGTTGGTGCAGGAAACCACTTTTGCACTTGTATTAGTGTGGAAAAAACACTTTTCGCACTTGTGTTAGTGTTGAAAAACCACTTTTCGCACTTGTGTTAGTGTTGAAAAACCACTTTTCGCACTTGTGTTAGTGTTGAAAAACCACATTTCGCACTTGTGTTGGTGCAGGAAAACACTTTTGCACTTGTATTAGTGTGGAAAAAACACTTTTCGCACTTGTGTTAGTGTTGAAAAACCACTTTTCGCACTTGTGTTAATGTTGAAAAACCACTTTTCGCACTTGTGTTAGTGTTGAAAAACCACTTTTTGCACTTGTGATAGTGTTGAAAAACCACTTTTCGCACTTGTGTTAATGTTGAAAAACCACTTTTCGCACTTGTGTTAATGTTGAAAAACCACTTTTCGCACTTGTGTTAGTGTTGAAAAACCACTTTTCGCACTTGTGTTGTTGCAGGAAACCACTTTTGCACTTGTATTAGTGTGGAAAAAACACTTTTCGCACTTGTGTTAGTGTTGAAAAACCACTTTTCGCACTTGTGTTAGTGTTGAAAAACCACTTTTTGCACTTGTGATAGTGTTGAAAAACCACTTTTCGCACTTGTGTTAGTGTTGAAAAACCACTTTTCGCACTTGTGTTAGTGTTGAAAAACCACTTTTCGCTCTTGTGTTAGTGTTGAAAAACCACTTTTCACACTTGTGTTGGTGCAGGAAACCACTTTTGCACTTGTATTAGTGTGGAAAAAACACTTTTCGAACTTGTGTTGGTGTTGAAAAACCACTTTTCGCACTTGTGTTAGTGTTGAAAAAACACTTTTCGCACTTGTGTTAGTGTTGAAAAACCACTTTTTGCACTTGTGTTAGTGTTGAAAAACCACTTTTCGCACTTGTGTTAGTGTTGAAAAACCACTTTTCGCACTTGTGTTAGTGTTGAAAAACCACTTTTCACACTTGTGTTGGTGCAGGAAACCACTTTTGCACTTGTATTAGTGTGGAAAAAACACTTTTCGAACTTGTGTTGGTGTTGAAAAACGACTTTTCGCACTTGTGTTAGTGTTGAAAAAACACTTTTCGCACTTGTGTTAGTGTTGAAAAACCACTTTTCGCACTTGTGTTGGTGCAGGAAACCACTTTTGCACTTGTATTAGTGTGGAAAAAACACTTTTTGCACTTGTGATAGTGTTGCAAAACCACTTTTCGCACTTGTGTTAGTGTTGAAAAACCACTTTTCGCACTTGTGTTAGTGTTGAAAAACCACTTTTCGCACTTGTGTTGGTGCAGGAAACCACTTTTGCACTTGTATTAGTGTGGAAAAAACACTTTTTGCACTTGTGATAGTGTTGAAAAACCACTTTTCGCACTTGTGTTAGTGTTGAAAAACCACTTTTCGCACTTGTGTTGGTGCAGGAAACCACTTTTGCACTTGTATTAGTGTGGAAAAACACTTTTCGCACTTGTGTTAGTGTTGAAAAATCACTTTTCGCACTTGTGTTGGTGCAGGAAACCACTTTTGCACTTGTATTAGTGTGGAAAAAACACTTTTCGCACTTGTGTTAGTGTTGAAAAACCACTTTTCGCAGTTGTGTTAGTGTTGAAAAACCACTTTTCGCACTTGTGTTGGTGCAGGAAACCACTTTTGCACTTGTATTAGTGTGGAAAAAACACTTTTCGCACTTGTGTTAGTGTTGAAAAAACACTTTTCGCACTTGTGTTAGTGTTGAAAAACCACTTTTCGCACTTGTGTTAGTGTTGAAAAACCACTTTTCGCACTTGTGTTGGTGCAGGAAACCACTTTTGCACTTGTAATAGTGTGGAAAAAACACTTTTCGCACTTGTGTTAGTGTTGAAAAACCACTTTTCGCACTTGTGTTAGTGTTGAAAAACCACTTTTCGCACTTGTGTTGGTGCAGGAAACCACTTTTGCAGTTGTATTAGTGTGGAAAAAACACTTTTCGCACTTATGTTAGTGTTGAAAAACCACTTTTCGCACTTGTGTTAGTGTTGAAAAACCACTTTTTGCACTTGTGTTAGTGTTGAAAAACCACTTTTCGCACTTGTGTTGGTGCAGGAAACCACATTTGCACTTGTATTAGTGTGGAAAAAACACTTTTTGCACTTGTGATAGTGTTGAAAAACCAATTTTGGCACTTGTGTTAGTGTTGAAAAACCACTTTTCGCACTTGTGTTAGTGTTGAAAAACCACTTTTCGCACTTGTGTTGGTGCAGGAAACCACATTTGCACTTGTATTAGTGTGGAAAAAACACTTTTTGCACTTGTGTTAGTGTTGAAAAACCACTTTTTGCACTTGTGTTAGTGTTGAAAAATCACTTTTCGCACTTGTGTTGGTGCAGGAAACCACTTTTGCACTTGTATTAGTGTGGAAAAAACACTTTTCGCACTTGTGTTAGTGTTGAAAAACCACTTTTCGCACTTGTGTTAGTGTTGAAAAACCACTTTTCGCACTTGTGTTAGTGTTGAAAAACCACTTTTCGCACTTGTGTTGGTGCAGGAAACCACTTTTGCACTTGTATTAGTGTGGAAAAAACACTTTTCGCACTTGTGTTAGTGTTGAAAAACCACTTTTCGCACTTGTGTTAGTGTTGAAAAACCACTTTTCGCACTTGTGTTGGTGCAGGAAACCACTTTTGCACTTGTATTAGTGTGGAAAAAACACTTTTCGCACTTGTGTTAGTGTTGAAAAACCACTTTTCGCACTTGTGTTAGTGTTGAAAAACCACTTTTCGCACTTGTGTTGGTGCAGGAAACCACTTTTGCACTTGTATTAGTGTGGAAAAAACACTTTTCGCACTTGTGTTAGTGTTGAAAAACCACTTTTTGCACTTGTGTTGGTGCAGGAAACCACTTTTGTACTTGTATTAGTGTGGAAAAAACACTTTTTGCACTTGTGTTAGTGTTGAGAAACCACTTTTTGCACTTGTGTTAGTGTTGAAAAATCACTTTTCGCACTTGTGTTGGTGCAGGAAACCACTTTTGCACTTGTATTAGTGTGGAAAAAACACTTTTCGCACTTGTGTTAGTGTTGAAAAACCACTTTTCGCACTTGTGTTAGTGTTGAAAAACCACTTTTCGCACTTGGGTTAGTGTTGAAAAACCACTTTTCGCACTTGTGTTGGTGCAGGAAACCACTTTTGCACTTGTATTAGTGTGGAAAAAACACTTTTCGCACTTGTGTTAGTGTTGAAAAACCACTTTTCGCACTTGTGTTAGTGTTGAAAAACCACTTTTCGCACTTGAGTTAGTGTTGAAAAACCACTTTTCGCACTTGTGTTGGTGCAGGAAACCACTTTTGCACTTGTATTAGTGTGGAAAAAACACTTTTCGCACTTGTGTTAGTGTTGAAAAACCACTTTTCGCACTTGTGTTAGTGTTGAAAAACCACTTTTCGCACTTATGTTAGTGTTGAAAAAGCACATTTCGCACTTGTGTTGGTGCAGGAAACCACTTTTGCACTTGTATTAGTGTGGAAAAAACACTTTTCGCACTTGTGTTAGTGTTGAAAAACCACTTTTCGCACTTGTGTTAATGTTGAAAAACCACTTTTTGCACTTGTGTTCGTGTTGAAAAACCACTTTTTGCACTTGTGATAGTGTTGAAAAACCACTTTTCGCACTTGTGTTAATGTTGAAAAACCACTTTTCGCACTTGTGTTAATGTTGAAAAACCACTTTTCGCACTTGTGTTAGTGTTGAAAAACCACTTTTCGCACTTGTGTTGGTGCAGGAAACCACTTTTGCACTTGTATTAGTGTGGAAAAAACACTTTTCGCACTTGTGTTAGTGTTGAAAAACCACTTTTCGCACTTGTGTTAGTGTTGAAAAACCACTTTTTGCACTTGTGATAGTGTTGAAAAACCACTTTTCGCACTTGTGTTAGTGTTGAAAAACCACTTTTCGCACTTGTGTTAGTGTTGAAAAACCACTTTTCGCACTTGTGTTAGTGTTGAAAAACCACTTTTCACACTTGTGTTGGTGCAGGAAACCACTTTTGCACTTGTATTAGTATGGAAAAAACACTTTTCGAACTTGTGTTGGTGTTGAAAAACCACTTTTCGCACTTGTGTTAGTGTTGAAAAAACACTTTTCGCACTTGTGTTAGTGTTGAAAAACCACTTTTTGCACTTGTGTTAGTGTTGAAAAACCACTTTTCGCACTTGTGTTAGTGTTGAAAAACCACTTTTCGCACTTGTGTTAGTGTTGAAAAACCACTTTTCACACTTGTGTTGGTGCAGGAAACCACTTTTGCACTTGTATTAGTGTGGAAAAAACACTTTTCGAACTTGTGTTGGTGTTGAAAAACCACTTTTCGCACTTGTGTTAGTGTTGAAAAAACACTTTTCGCACTTGTGTTAGTGTTGAAAAACCACTTTTCGCACTTGTGTTGGTGCAGGAAACCACTTTTGCACTTGTATTAGTGTGGAAAAAACACTTTTTGCACTTGTGATAGTGTTGCAAAACCACTTTTCGCACTTGTGTTAGTGTTGAAAAACCACTTTTCGCACTTGTGTTAGTGTTGAAAAACCACTTTTCGCACTTGTGTTGGTGCAGGAAACCACTTTTGCACTTGTATTAGTGTGGAAAAAACACTTTTCGCACTTGTGTTAGTGTTGAAAAACCACTTTTCGCACTTGTGTTAGTGTTGAAAAACCACTTTTCGCACTTGAGTTAGTGTTGAAAAACCACTTTTCGCACTTGTGTTGGTGCAGGAAACCACTTTTGCACTTGTATTAGTGTGGAAAAAACACTTTTTGCACTTGTGTTAGTGTTGAAAAACCACTTTTCGCACTTGTGTTAGTGTTGAAAAACCACTTTTCGCACTTGTGTTAGTGTTGAAAAAGCACATTTCGCACTTGTGTTGGTGCAGGAAACCACTTTTGCACTTGTATTAGTGTGGAAAAAACACTTTTCGCACTTGTGTTAGTGTTGAAAAACCACTTTTCGCACTTGTGTTAGTGTTGAAAAAGCACATTTCGCACTTGTGTTGGTGCAGGAAACCACTTTTGCACTTGTATTAGTGTGGAAAAAACACTTTTCGCACTAGTGTTAGTGTTGAAAAACCACTTTTCGCACTTGTGTTAATGTTGAAAAACCACTTTTCGCACTTGTGTTAGTGTTGAAAAACCACTTTTTGCACTTGTGATAGTGTTGAAAAACCACTTTTCGCACTTGTGTTAATGTTGAAAAACCACTTTTCGCACTTGTGTTAATGTTGAAAAACCACTTTTCGCACTTGTGTTAGTGTTGAAAAACCACTTTTCGCACTTGTGTTGGTGCAGGAAACCACTTTTGCACTTGTATTAGTGTGGAAAAAACACTTTTCGCACTTGTGTTAGTGTTGAAAAACCACTTTTCGCACTTGTGTTAGTGTTGAAAAACCACTTTTTGCACTTGTGATAGTGTTGAAAAACCACTTTTCGCACTTGTGTTAGTGTTGAAAAACCACTTTTCGCACTTGTGTTAGTGTTGAAAAACCACTTTTCGCACTTGTGTTAGTGTTGAAAAACCACTTTTCACACTTGTGTTGGTGCAGGAAACCACTTTTGCACTTGTATTAGTGTGGAAAAAACACTTTTCGAACTTGTGTTGGTGTTGAAAAACCACTTTTCGCACTTGTGTTAGTGTTGAAAAAACACTTTTCGCACTTGTGTTAGTGTTGAAAAACCACTTTTTGCACTTGTGTTAGTGTTGAAAAACCACTTTTCGCACTTGTGTTAGTGTTGAAAAACCACTTTTCGCACTTGTGTTAGTGTTGAAAAACCACTTTTCACACTTGTGTTGGTGCAGGAAACCACTTTTGCACTTGTATTAGTGTGGAAAAAACACTTTTCGAACTTGTGTTGGTGTTGAAAAACCACTTTTCGCACTTGTGTTAGTGTTGAAAAAACACTTTTCGCACTTGTGTTAGTGTTGAAAAACCACTTTTCGCACTTGTGTTAGTGTTGAAAAAACACTTTTCACACTTGTGTTGGTGCAGGAAACCACTTTTGCACTTGTATTAGTGTGGAAAAAACACTTTTCGAACTTGTGTTGGTGTTGAAAAACCACTTTTCGCACTTGTGTTAGTGTTGAAAAACCACTTTTCGCACTTGTGTTAGTGTTGAAAAAACACTTTTCGCACTTGTGTTAGTGTTGAAAAACCACTTTTCGCACTTGTGTTAGTGTTGAAAAACCACTTTTCGCACTTGTGTTGGTGCAGGAAACCACTTTTGCAGTTGTATTAGTGTGGAAAAAACACTTTTCGCACTTGTGTTAGTGTTGAAAAACCACTTTTCGCACTTGTGTTAGTGTTGAAAAACCACTTTTTGCACTTGTGTTAGTGTTGAAAAACCACTTTTCGCACTTGTGTTGGTGCAGGAAACCACATTTGCACTTGTATTAGTGTGGAAAAAACACTTTTTGCACTTGTGATAGTGTTGAAAAACCACTTTTGGCACTTGTGTTAGTGTTGAAAAACCACTTTTTGCACTTGTGTTAGTGTTGAAAAATCACTTTTCGCACTTGTGTTGGTGCAGGAAACCACTTTTGCACTTGTATTAGTGTGGAAAAAACACTTTTCGCACTTGTGTTAGTGTTGAAAAACCACTTTTCGCACTTGTGTTAGTGTTGAAAAACCACTTTTCGCACTTGTGTTAGTGTTGAAAAACCACTTTTCGCACTTGTGTTGGTGCAGGAAACCACTTTTGCACTTGTATTAGTGTGGAAAAAACACTTTTCGCACTTGTGTTAGTGTTGAAAAACCACTTTTCGCACTTGTGTTGGTGCAGGAAACCACTTTTGCACTTGTATTAGTGTGGAAAAAACACTTTTCGCACTTGTGTTAGTGTTGAAAAACCACTTTTCGCACTTGTGTTAGTGTTGAAAAACCACTTTTCGCACTTGTGTTGGTGCAGGAAACCACTTTTGCACTTGTATTAGTGTGGAAAAAACACTTTTCGCACTTGTGTTAGTGTTGAAAAACCACTTTTCGCACTTGTGTTGGTGCAGGAAACCACTTTTGCACTTGTATTAGTGTGGAAAAAACACTTTTCGCACTTGTGTTAGTGTTGAAAAACCACTTTTCGCACTTGTGTTAGTGTTGAAAAACCACTTTTCGCACTTGTGTTAGTGTTGAAAAACCACTTTTCGCACTTGTGTTGGTGCAGGAAACCACTTTTGCACTTGTATTAGTGTGGAAAAAACACTTTTCGCACTTGTGTTAGTGTTGAAAAACCACTTTTCGCACTTGTGTTAGTGTTGAAAAACCACTTTTCGCACTTGAGTTAGTGTTGAAAAACCACTTTTCGCACTTGTGTTGGTGCAGGAAACCACTTTTGCACTTGTATTAGTGTGGAAAAAACACTTTTTGCACTTGTGTTAGTGTTGAAAAACCACTTTTCGCACTTGTGTTAGTGTTGAAAAACCACTTTTCGCACTTGTGTTAGTGTTGAAAAAGCACATTTCGCACTTGTGTTGGTGCAGGAAACCACTTTTGCACTTGTATTAGTGTGGAAAAAACACTTTTCGCACTTGTGTTAGTGTTGAAAAACCACTTTTCGCACTTGTGTTAGTGTTGAAAAAGCACATTTCGCACTTGTGTTGGTGCAGGAAACCACTTTTGCACTTGTATTAGTGTGGAAAAAACACTTTTCGCACTTGTGTTAGTGTTGAAAAACCACTTTTCGCACTTGTGTTAATGTTGAAAAACCACTTTTCGCACTTGTGTTAGTGTTGAAAAACCACTTTTTGCACTTGTGATAGTGTTGAAAAACCACTTTTCGCACTTGTGTTGATGTTGAAAAACCACTTTTCGCACTTGTGTTAATGTTGAAAAACCACTTTTCGCACTTGTGTTAGTGTTGAAAAACCACTTTTCGCACTTGTGTTGGTGCAGGAAACCACTTTTGCACTTGTATTAGTGTGGAAAAAACACTTTTCGCACTTGTGTTAGTGTTGAAAAACCACTTTTCGCACTTGTGTTAGTGTTGAAAAACCACTTTTTGCACTTGTGATAGTGTTGAAAAACCACTTTTCGCACTTGTGTTAGTGTTGAAAAACCACTTTTCGCACTTGTGTTAGTGTTGAAAAACCACTTTTCGCACTTGTGTTAGTGTTGAAAAACCACTTTTCACACTTGTGTTGGTGCAGGAAACCACTTTTGCACTTGTATTAGTGTGGAAAAAACACTTTTCGAACTTGTGTTGGTGTTGAAAAACAACTTTTCGCACTTGTGTTAGTGTTGAAAAAACACTTTTCGCACTTGTGTTAGTGTTCAAAAACCACTTTTTGCACTTGTGTTAGTGTTGAAAAACCACTTTTCGCACTTGTGTTAGTGTTGAAAAACCACTTTTCGCACTTGTGTTAGTGTTGAAAAACCACTTTTCACACTTGTGTTGGTGCAGGAAACCACTTTTGCACTTGTATTAGTGTGGAAAAAACACTTTTCGAACTTGTGTTGGTGTTGAAAAACCACTTTTCGCACTTGTGTTAGTGTTGAAAAAACACTTTTCGCACTTGTGTTAGTGTTGAAAAACCACTTTTCGCACTTGTGTTAGTGTTGAAAAAACACTTTTCACACTTGTGTTGGTGCAGGAAACCACTTTTGCACTTGTATTAGTGTGGAAAAAACACTTTTCGAACTTGTGTTGGTGTTGAAAAACCACTTTTCGCACTTGTGTTAGTGTTGAAAAACCACTTTTCGCACTTGTGTTAGTGTTGAAAAAACACTTTTCGCACTTGTGTTAGTGTTGAAAAACCACTTTTCGCACTTGTGTTAGTGTTGAAAAACCACTTTTCGCACTTGTGTTGGTGCAGGAAACCACTTTTGCAGTTGTATTAGTGTGGAAAAAACACTTTTCGCACTTGTGTTAGTGTTGAAAAACCACTTTTCGCACTTGTGTTAGTGTTGAAAAACCACTTTTTGCACTTGTGTTAGTGTTGAAAAACCACTTTTCGCACTTGTGTTGGTGCAGGAAACCACATTTGCACTTGTATTAGTGTGGAAAAAACACTTTTTGCACTTGTGATAGTGTTGAAAAACCACTTTTGGCACTTGTGTTAGTGTTGAAAAACCACTTTTTGCACTTGTGTTAGTGTTGAAAAATCACTTTTCGCACTTGTGTTGGTGCAGGAAACCACTTTTGCACTTGTATTAGTGTGGAAAAAACACTTTTCGCACTTGTGTTAGTGTTGAAAAACCACTTTTCGCACTTGTGTTAGTGTTGAAAAACCACTTTTCGCACTTGTGTTAGTGTTGAAAAACCACTTTTCGCACTTGTGTTGGTGCAGGAAACCACTTTTGCACTTGTATTAGAGTGGAAAAAACACTTTTCGCACTTGTGTTAGTGTTGAAAAACCACTTTTCGCACTTGTGTTGGTGCAGGAAACCACTTTTGCACTTGTATTAGTGTGGAAAAAACACTTTTTGCACTTGTGTTAGTGTTGAAAAACCACTTTTTGCACTTGTGTTAGTGTTGAAAAATCACTTTTCGCACTTGTGTTGGTGCAGGAAACCACTTTTGCACTTGTATTAGTGTGGAAAAAACACTTTTCGCACTTGTGTTAGTGTTGAAAAACCACTTTTCGCACTTGTGTTGGTGCAGGAAACCACTTTTGCACTTGTATTAGTGTGGAAAAACACTTTCCGCACTTGTGTTAGTGTTGAAAAACCACTTTTCGCACTTGTGTTAGTGTTGAAAAACCACTTTTCGCACTTGAGTTAGTGTTGAAAAACCACTTTTCGCACTTGTGTTGGTGCAGGAAACCACTTTTGCACTTGTATTAGTGTGGAAAAAACACTTTTCGCACTTGTGTTAGTGTTGAAAAAACACTTTTCGCACTTGTGTTAGTGTTGAAAAACCACTTTTCGCACTTGTGTTAGTGTTGAAAAACCACATTTCGCACTTGTGTTGGTGCAGGAAAACACTTTTGCACTTGTATTAGTGTGGAAAAAACACTTTTCGCACTTGTGTTAGTGTTGAAAAACCACTTTTCGCACTTGTGTTAATGTTGAAAAACCACTTTTCGCACTTGTGTTAGTGTTGAAAAACCACTTTTTGCACTTGTGATAGTGTTGAAAAACCACTTTTCGCACTTGTGTTAATGTTGAAAAACCACTTTTCGCACTTGTGTTAATGTTGAAAAACCACTTTTCGCACTTGTGTTAGTGTTGAAAAACCACTTTTCGCACTTGTGTTGGTGCAGGAAACCACTTTTGCACTTGTATTAGTGTGGAAAAAACACTTTTCGCACTTGTGTTAGTGTTGAAAAACCACTTTTCGCACTTGTGTTAGTGTTGAAAAACCACTTTTTGCACTTGTGATAGTGTTGAAAAACCACTTTTCGCACTTGTGTTAGTGTTGAAAAACCACTTTTCACACTTGTGTTGGTGCAGGAAACCACTTTTGCACTTGTATTAGTGTGGAAAAAACACTTTTCGAACTTGTGTTGGTGTTGAAAAACCACTTTTCGCACTTGTGTTAGTGTTGAAAAAACACTTTTCGCACTTGTGTTAGTGTTGAAAAACCACTTTTTGCACTTGTGTTAGTGTTGAAAAACCACTTTTCGCACTTGTGTTAGTGTTGAAAAACCACTTTTCGCACTTGTGTTAGTGTTGAAAAACCACTTTTCACACTTGTGTTGGTGCAGGAAACCACTTTTGCACTTGTATTAGTGTGGAAAAAACACTTTTCGAACTTGTGTTGGTGTTGAAAAACGACTTTTCGCACTTGTGTTAGTGTTGAAAAAACACTTTTCGCACTTGTGTTAGTGTTGAAAAACCACTTTTCGCACTTGTGTTGGTGCAGGAAACCACTTTTGCACTTGTATTAGTGTGGAAAAAACACTTTTTGCACTTGTGATAGTGTTGCAAAACCACTTTTCGCACTTGTGTTAGTGTTGAAAAACCACTTTTCGCACTTGTGTTAGTGTTGAAAAACCACTTTTCGCACTTGTGTTGGTGCAGGAAACCACTTTTGCACTTGTATTAGTGTGGAAAAAACACTTTTTGCACTTGTGATAGTGTTGAAAAACCACTTTTCGCACTTGTGTTAGTGTTGAAAAACCACTTTTCGCACTTGTGTTGGTGCAGGAAACCACTTTTGCACTTGTATTAGTGTGGAAAAACACTTTTCGCACTTGTGTTAGTGTTGAAAAATCACTTTTCGCACTTGTGTTGGTGCAGGAAACCACTTTTGCACTTGTATTAGTGTGGAAAAAACACTTTTCGCACTTGTGTTAGTGTTGAAAAACCACTTTTCGCAGTTGTGTTAGTGTTGAAAAACCACTTTTCGCACTTGTGTTGGTGCAGGAAACCACTTTTGCACTTGTATTAGTGTGGAAAAAACACTTTTCGCACTTGTGTTAGTGTTGAAAAAACACTTTTCGCACTTGTGTTAGTGTTGAAAAACCACTTTTCGCACTTGTGTTAGTGTTGAAAAACCACTTTTCGCACTTGTGTTGGTGCAGGAAACCACTTTTGCACTTGTATTAGTGTGGAAAAAACACTTTTCGCACTTGTGTTAGTGTTGAAAAACCACTTTTCGCACTTGTGTTAGTGTTGAAAAACCACTTTTCGCACTTGTGTTGGTGCAGGAAACCACTTTTGCAGTTGTATTAGTGTGGAAAAAACACTTTTCGCACTTATGTTAGTGTTGAAAAACCACTTTTCGCACTTGTGTTAGTGTTGAAAAACCACTTTTTGCACTTGTGTTAGTGTTGAAAAACCACTTTTCGCACTTGTGTTGGTGCAGGAAACCACATTTGCACTTGTATTAGTGTGGAAAAAACACTTTTTGCACTTGTGATAGTGTTGAAAAACCAATTTTGGCACTTGTGTTAGTGTTGAAAAACCACTTTTCGCACTTGTGTTAGTGTTGAAAAACCACTTTTCGCACTTGTGTTGGTGCAGGAAACCACATTTGCACTTGTATTAGTGTGGAAAAAACACTTTTTGCACTTGTGTTAGTGTTGAAAAACCACTTTTTGCACTTGTGTTAGTGTTGAAAAATCACTTTTCGCACTTGTGTTGGTGCAGGAAACCACTTTTGCACTTGTATTAGTGTGGAAAAAACACTTTTCGCACTTGTGTTAGTGTTGAAAAACCACTTTTCGCACTTGTGTTAGTGTTGAAAAACCACTTTTCGCACTTGTGTTAGTGTTGAAAAACCACTTTTCGCACTTGTGTTGGTGCAGGAAACCACTTTTGCACTTGTATTAGTGTGGAAAAAACACTTTTCGCACTTGTGTTAGTGTTGAAAAACCACTTTTCGCACTTGTGTTAGTGTTGAAAAACCACTTTTCGCACTTGTGTTGGTGCAGGAAACCACTTTTGCACTTGTATTAGTGTGGAAAAAACACTTTTCGCACTTGTGTTAGTGTTGAAAAACCACTTTTCGCACTTGTGTTAGTGTTGAAAAACCACTTTTCGCACTTGTGTTGGTGCAGGAAACCACTTTTGCACTTGTATTAGTGTGGAAAAAACACTTTTCGCACTTGTGTTAGTGTTGAAAAACCACTTTTTGCACTTGTGTTGGTGCAGGAAACCACTTTTGTACTTGTATTAGTGTGGAAAAAACACTTTTTGCACTTGTGTTAGTGTTGAAAAACCACTTTTTGCACTTGTGTTAGTGTTGAAAAATCACTTTTCGCACTTGTGTTGGTGCAGGAAACCACTTTTGCACTTGTATTAGTGTGGAAAAAACACTTTTCGCACTTGTGTTAGTGTTGAAAAACCACTTTTCGCACTTGTGTTAGTGTTGAAAAACCACTTTTCGCACTTGTGTTAGTGTTGAAAAACCACTTTTCGCACTAGTGTTGGTGCAGGAAACCACTTTTGCACTTGTATTAGTGTGGAAAAAACACTTTTCGCACTTGTGTTAGTGTTGAAAAACCACTTTTCGCACTTGAGTTAGTGTTGAAAAACCACTTTTCGCACTTGTGTTGGTGCAGGAAACCACTTTTGCACTTGTATTAGTGTGGAAAAAACACTTTTCGCACTTGTGTTAGTGTTGAAAAACCACTTTTCGCACTTGTGTTAGTGTTGAAAAACCACTTTTCGCACTTATGTTAGTGTTGAAAAAGCACATTTCGCACTTGTGTTGGTGCAGGAAACCACTTTTGCACTTGTATTAGTGTGGAAAAAACACTTTTCGCACTTGTGTTAGTGTTGAAAAACCACTTTTCGCACTTGTGTTAATGTTGAAAAACCACTTTTCGCACTTGTGTTAGTGTTGAAAAACCACTTTTTGCACTTGTGATAGTGTTGAAAAACCACTTTTTGCACTTGTGTTAATGTTGAAAAACCACTTTTCGCACTTGTGTTAATGTTGAAAAACCACTTTTCGCACTTGTGTTAGTGTTGAAAAACCACTTTTCGCACTTGTGTTGGTGCAGGAAACCACTTTTGCACTTGTATTAGTGTGGAAAAAACACTTTTCGCACTTGTGTTAGTGTTGAAAAACCACTTTTCGCACTTGTGTTAGTGTTGAAAAACCACTTTTTGCACTTGTGATAGTGTTGAAAAACCACTTTTCGCACTTGTGTTAGTGTTGAAAAACCACTTTTCGCACTTGTGTTAGTGTTGAAAAACCACTTTTCGCACTTGTGTTAGTGTTGAAAAACCACTTTTCACACTTGTGTTGGTGCAGGAAACCACTTTTGCACTTGTATTAGTATGGAAAAAACACTTTTCGAACTTGTGTTGGTGTTGAAAAACCACTTTTCGCACTTGTGTTAGTGTTGAAAAAACACTTTTCGCACTTGTGTTAGTGTTGAAAAACCACTTTTTGCACTTGTGTTAGTGTTGAAAAACCACTTTTCGCACTTGTGTTAGTGTTGAAAAACCACTTTTTGCACTTGTGTTAGTGTTGAAAAAACACTTTTCGCACTTGTGTTAGTGTTGAAAAACCACTTTTTGCACTTGTGTTAGTGTTGAAAAACCACTTTTCGCACTTGTGTTAGTGTTGAAAAACCACTGTTCGCACTTGTGTTAGTGTTGAAAAACCACTTTTCACACTTGTGTTGGTGCAGGAAACCACTTTTGCACTTGTATTAGTGTGGAAAAAACACTTTTCGAACTTGTGTTGGTGTTGAAAAACCACTTTTCGCACTTGTGTTAGTGTTGAAAAAACACTTTTCGCACTTGTGTTAGTGTTGAAAAACCACTTTTCGCACTTGTGTTGGTGCAGGAAACCACTTTTGCACTTGTATTAGTGTGGAAAAAACACTTTTTGCACTTGTGATAGTGTTGCAAAACCACTTTTCGCACTTGTGTTAGTGTTGAAAAACCACTTTTCGCACTTGTGTTAGTGTTGAAAAACCACTTTTCGCACTTGTGTTGGTGCAGGAAACCACTTTTGCACTTGTATTAGTGTGGAAAAAACACTTTTCGCACTTGTGTTAGTGTTGAAAAACCACTTTTCGCACTTGTGTTAGTGTTGAAAAACCACTTTTCGCACTTGAGTTAGTGTTGAAAAACCACTTTTCGCACTTGTGTTGGTGCAGGAAACCACTTTTGCACTTGTATTAGTGTGGAAAAAACACTTTTTGCACTTGTGTTAGTGTTGAAAAACCACTTTTCGCACTTGTGTTAGTGTTGAAAAACCACTTTTCGCACTTGTGTTAGTGTTGAAAAAGCACATTTCGCACTTGTGTTGGTGCAGGAAACCACTTTTGCACTTGTATTAGTGTGGAAAAAACACTTTTCGCACTTGTGTTAGTGTTGAAAAACCACTTTTCGCACTTGTGTTAGTGTTGAAAAAGCACATTTCGCACTTGTGTTGGTGCAGGAAACCACTTTTGCACTTGTATTAGTGTGGAAAAAACACTTTTCGCACTTGTGTTAGTGTTGAAAAACCACTTTTCGCACTTGTGTTAATGTTGAAAAACCACTTTTCGCACTTGTGTTAGTGTTGAAAAACCACTTTTTGCACTTGTGATAGTGTTGAAA
This sequence comes from Myxine glutinosa, assembly GCF_964187855.1. NCBI lineage: Eukaryota > Metazoa > Chordata > Myxini > Myxiniformes > Myxinidae > Myxine > Myxine glutinosa. The sequence goes on along the minus strand of NW_027616507.1, from coordinate 220,883 downwards.
AACCACTTTTCGCACTTGTGTTAATGTTGAAAAACCACTTTTCGCACTTGTGTTAATGTTGAAAAACCACTTTTCGCACTTGTGTTAGTGTTGAAAAACCACTTTTCGCACTTGTGTTGGTGCAGGAAACCACTTTTGCACTTGTATTAGTGTGGAAAAAACACTTTTCGCACTTGTGTTAGTGTTGAAAAAACCACTTTTCGCACTTGTGTTAGTGTTGAAAAACCACTTTTTGCACTTGTGATAGTGTTGAAAAACCACTTTTCGCACTTGTGTTAGTTTTGAAAAACCACTTTTCGCACTTGTGTTAGTGTTGAAAAACCACTTTTCGCACTTGTGTTAGTGTTGAAAAACCACTTTTCACACTTGTGTTGGTGCAGGAAACCACTTTTGCACTTGTATTAGTGTGGAAAAAACACTTTTCGAACTTGTGTTGGTGTTGAAAAACCACTTTTCGCACTTGTGTTAGTGTTGAAAAAACACTTTTCGCACTTGTGTTAGTGTTGAAAAACCACTTTTTGCACTTGTGTTAGTGTTGAAAAACCACTTTTCGCACTGTGTTAGTGTTGAAAAACCACTTTTCGCACTTGTGTTAGTGTTGAAAAACCACTTTTCACACTTGTGTTGGTGCAGGAAACCACTTTTGCACTTGTATTAGTGTGGAAAAAACACTTTTCGAACTTGTGTTGGTGTTGAAAAACCACTTTTCGCACTTGTGTTAGTGTTGAAAAAACACTTTTCGCACTTGTGTTAGTGTTGAAAAACCACTTTTCGCACTTGTGTTAGTGTTGAAAAAACACTTTTCACACTTGTGTTGGTGCAGGAAACCACTTTTGCACTTGTATTAGTGTGGAAAAAACACTTTTCGAACTTGTGTTGGTGTTGAAAAACCACTTTTCGCACTTGTGTTAGTGTTGAAAAACCACTTTTCGCACTTGTGTTAGTGTTGAAAAAACACTTTTCGCACTTGTGTTAGTGTTGAAAAACCACTTTTCGCACTTGTGTTAGTGTTGAAAAACCACTTTTCGCACTTGTGTTGGTGCAGGAAACCACTTTTGCAGTTGTATTAGTGTGGAAAAAACACTTTTCGCACTTGTGTTAGTGTTGAAAAACCACTTTTCGCACTTGTGTTAGTGTTGAAAAACCACTTTTTGCACTTGTGTTAGTGTTGAAAAACCACTTTTCGCACTTGTGTTGGTGCAGGAAACCACATTTGCACTTGTATTAGTGTGGAAAAAACACTTTTTGCACTTGTGATAGTGTTGAAAAACCACTTTTGGCACTTGTGTTAGTGTTGAAAAACCACTTTTTGCACTTGTGTTAGTGTTGAAAAATCACTTTTCGCACTTGTGTTGGTGCAGGAAACCACTTTTGCACTTGTATTAGTGTGGAAAAAACACTTTTCGCACTTGTGTTAGTGTTGAAAAACCACTTTTCGCACTTGTGTTAGTGTTGAAAAACCACTTTTCGCACTTGTGTTAGTGTTGAAAAACCACTTTTCGCACTTGTGTTGGTGCAGGAAACCACTTTTGCACTTGTATTAGTGTGGAAAAAACACTTTTCGCACTTGTGTTAGTGTTGAAAAACCACTTTTCGCACTTGTGTTGGTGCAGGAAACCACTTTTGCACTTGTATTAGTGTGGAAAAAACACTTTTCGCACTTGTGTTAGTGTTGAAAAACCACTTTTCGCACTTGTGTTAGTGTTGAAAAACCACTTTTCGCACTTGTGTTGGTGCAGGAAACCACTTTTGCACTTGTATTAGTGTGGAAAAAATACTTTTCGCACTTGTGTTAGTGTTGAAAAACCACTTTTCGCACTTGTGTTGGTGCAGGAAACCACTTTTGCACTTGTATTAGTGTGGAAAAAACACTTTTCGCACTTGTGTTAGTGTTGAAAAACCACTTTTCGCACTTGTGTTAGTGTTGAAAAACCACTTTTCGCACTTGTGTTAGTGTTGAAAAACCACTTTTCGCACTTGTGTTGGTGCAGGAAACCACTTTTGCACTTGTATTAGTGTGGAAAAAACACTTTTCGCACTTGTGTTAGTGTTGAAAAACCACTTTTCGCACTTGTGTTAGTGTTGAAAAACCACTTTTCGCACTTGAGTTAGTGTTGAAAAACCACTTTTCGCACTTGTGTTGGTGCAGGAAACCACTTTTGCACTTGTATTAGTGTGGAAAAAACACTTTTTGCACTTGTGTTAGTGTTGAAAAACCACTTTTCGCACTTGTGTTAGTGTTGAAAAACCACTTTTCGCACTTGTGTTAGTGTTGAAAAAGCACATTTCGCACTTGTGTTGGTGCAGGAAACCACTTTTGCACTTGTATTAGTGTGGAAAAAACACTTTTCGCACTTGTGTTAGTGTTGAAAAACCACTTTTCGCACTTGTGTTAGTGTTGAAAAAGCACATTTCGCACTTGTGTTGGTGCAGGAAACCACTTTTGCACTTGTATTAGTGTGGAAAAAACACTTTTCGCACTTGTGTTAGTGTTGAAAAACCACTTTTCGCACTTGTGTTAATGTTGAAAAACCACTTTTCGCACTTGTGTTAGTGTTGAAAAACCACTTTTTGCACTTGTGATAGTGTTGAAAAACCACTTTTCGCACTTGTGTTAATGTTGAAAAACCACTTTTCGCACTTGTGTTAATGTTGAAAAACCACTTTTCGCACTTGTGTTAGTGTTGAAAAACCACTTTTCGCACTTGTGTTGGTGCAGGAAACCACTTTTGCACTTGTATTAGTGTGGAAAAAACACTTTTCGCACTTGTGTTAGTGTTGAAAAACCACTTTTCGCACTTGTGTTAGTGTTGAAAAACCACTTTTTGCACTTGTGATAGTGTTGAAAAACCACTTTTCGCACTTGTGTTAGTGTTGAAAAACCACTTTTCGCACTTGTGTTAGTGTTGAAAAACCACTTTTCGCACTTGTGTTAGTGTTGAAAAACCACTTTTCACACTTGTGTTGGTGCAGGAAACCACTTTTGCACTTGTATTAGTGTGGAAAAAACACTTTTCGAACTTGTGTTGGTGTTGAAAAACCACTTTTCGCACTTGTGTTAGTGTTGAAAAAACACTTTTCGCACTTGTGTTAGTGTTGAAAAACCACTTTTTGCACTTGTGTTAGTGTTGAAAAACCACTTTTCGCACTTGTGTTAGTGTTGAAAAACCACTTTTCGCACTTGTGTTAGTGTTGAAAAACCACTTTTCACACTTGTGTTGGTGCAGGAAACCACTTTTGCACTTGTATTAGTGTGGAAAAAACACTTTTCGAACTTGTGTTGGTGTTGAAAAACCACTTTTCGCACTTGTGTTAGTGTTGAAAAAACACTTTTCGCACTTGTGTTAGTGTTGAAAAACCACTTTTCGCACTTGTGTTAGTGTTGAAAAAACACTTTTCACACTTGTGTTGGTGCAGGAAACCACTTTTGCACTTGTATTAGTGTGGAAAAAACACTTTTCGAACTTGTGTTGGTGTTGAAAAACCACTTTTCGCACTTGTGTTAGTGTTGAAAAACCACTTTTCGCACTTGTGTTAGTGTTGAAAAAACACTTTTCGCACTTGTGTTAGTGTTGAAAAACCACTTTTCGCACTTGTGTTAGTGTTGAAAAACCACTTTTCGCACTTGTGTTGGTGCAGGAAACCACTTTTGCAGTTGTATTAGTGTGGAAAAAACACTTTTCGCACTTGTGTTAGTGTTGAAAAACCACTTTTCGCACTTGTGTTAGTGTTGAAAAACCACTTTTTGCACTTGTGTTAGTGTTGAAAAACAACTTTTCGCACTTGTGTTGGTGCAGGAAACCACATTTGCACTTGTATTAGTGTGGAAAAAACACTTTTTGCACTTGTGATAGTGTTGAAAAACCACTTTTGGCACTTGTGTTAGTGTTGAAAAACCACTTTTTGCACTTGTGTTAGTGTTGAAAAATCACTTTTCGCACTTGTGTTGGTGCAGGAAACCACTTTTGCACTTGTGTTAGTGTGGAAAAAACACTTTTCGCACTTGTGTTAGTGTTGAAAAACCACTTTTCGCACTTGTGTTAGTGTTGAAAAACCACTTTTCGCACATGTGTTAGTGTTGAAAAACCACTTTTCGCACTTGTGTTGGTGCAGGAAACCACTTTTGCACTTGTATTAGTGTGGAAAAAACACTTTTCGCACTTGTGTTAGTGTTGAAAAACCACTTTTCGCACTTGTGTTGGTGCAGGAAACCACTTTTGCACTTGTATTAGTGTGGAAAAAACACTTTTCGCACTTGTGTTAGTGTTGAAAAACCACTTTTCGCACTTGTGTTAGTGTTGAAAAACCACTTTTCGCACTTGTGTTGGTGCAGGAAACCACTTTTGCAATTGTATTAGTGTGGAAAAAACACTTTTCACACTTGTGTTAGTGTTGAAAAACCACTTTTCGCACTTGTGTTGGTGCAGGAAACCACTTTTGCACTTGTATTAGTGTGGAAAAAACACTTTTTGCACTTGTGTTAGTGTTGAAAAACCACTTTTCGCACTTGTGTTAGTGTTGAAAAAGCACATTTCGCACTTGTGTTGGTGCAGGAAACCACTTTTGCACTTGTATTAGTGTGGAAAAAACACTTTTCGCACTTGTGTTAGTGTTGAAAAACCACTTTTCGCACTTGTGTTAATGTTGAAAAACCACTTTTCGCACTTGTGTTAGTGTTGAAAAACCACTTTTTGCACTTGTGATAGTGTTGAAAAACCACTTTTCGCACTTGTGTTAATGTTGAAAAACCACTTTTCGCACTTGTGTTAATGTTGAAAAACCACTTTTCGCACTTGTGTTAGTGTTGAAAAACCACTTTTCGCACTTGTGTTGGTGCAGGAAACCACTTTTGCACTTGTATTAGTGTGGAAAAAACACTTTTCGCACTTGTGTTAGTGTTGAAAAACCACTTTTCGCACTTGTGTTAGTGTTGAAAAACCACTTTTTGCACTTGTGATAGTGTTGAAAAACCACTTTTCGCACTTGTGTTAGTGTTGAAAAACCACTTTTCGCACTTGTGTTAGTGTTGAAAAACCACTTTTCGCACTTGTGTTAGTGTTGAAAAACCACTTTTCACACTTGTGTTGGTGCAGGAAACCACTTTTGCACTTGTATTAGTGTGGAAAAAACACTTTTCGAACTTGTGTTGGTGTTGAAAAACCACTTTTCGCACTTGTGTTAGTGTTGAAAAAACACTTTTCGCACTTGTGTTAGTGTTGAAAAACCACTTTTTGCACTTGTGTTAGTGTTGAAAAACCACTTTTCGCACTTGTGTTAGTGTTGAAAAACCACTTTTCGCACTTGTGTTAGTGGTGAAAAACCACTTTTCACACTTGTGTTGGTGCAGGAAACCACTTTTGCACTTGTATTAGTGTGGAAAAAACACTTTTCGAACTTGTGTTGGTGTTGAAAAACCACTTTTCGCACTTGTGTTAGTGTTGAAAAAACACTTTTCGCACTTGTGTTAGTGTTGAAAAACCACTTTTCGCACTTGTGTTAGTGTTGAAAAAACACTTTTCACACTTGTGTTGGTGCAGGAAACCACTTTTGCACTTGTATTAGTGTGGAAAAAACACTTTTCGAACTTGTGTTGGTGTTGAAAAACCACTTTTCGCACTTGTGTTAGTGTTGAAAAACCACTTTTCGCACTTGTGTTAGTGTTGAAAAAACACTTTTCGCACTTGTGTTAGTGTTGAAAAACCACTTTTCGCACTTGTGTTAGTGTTGAAAAACCACTTTTCGCACTTGTGTTGGTGCAGGAAACCACTTTTGCAGTTGTATTAGTGTGGAAAAAACACTTTTCGCACTTGTGTTAGTGTTGAAAAACCACTTTTCGCACTTGTGTTAGTGTTGAAAAACCACTTTTTGCACTTGTGTTAGTGTTGAAAAACCACTTTTCACACTTGTGTTGGTGCAGGAAACCACATTTGCACTTGTATTAGTGTGGAAAAAACACTTTTTGCACTTGTGATAGTGTTGAAAAACCACTTTTGGCACTTGTGTTAGTGTTGAAAAACCACTTTTTGCACTTGTGTTAGTGTTGAAAAATCACTTTTCGCACTTGTGTTGGTGCAGGAAACCACTTTTGCACTTGTATTAGTGTGGAAAAAACACTTTTCGCACTTGTGTTAGTGTTGAAAAACCACTTTTCGCACTTGTGTTAGTGTTGAAAAACCACTTTTCGCACTTGTGTTAGTGTTGAAAAACCACTTTTCGCACTTGTGTTGGTGCAGGAAACCACTTTTGCACTTGTATTAGTGTGGAAAAAACACTTTTCGCACTTGTGTTAGTGTTGAAAAACCACTTTTCGCACTTGTGTTGGTGCAGGAAACCACTTTTGCACTTGTATTAGTGTGGAAAAAACACTTTTCGCACTTGTGTTAGTGTTGAAAAACCACTTTTCGCACTTGTGTTAGTGTTGAAAAACCACTTTTCGCACTTGTGTTGGTGCAGGAAACCACTTTTGCACTTGTATTAGTGTGGAAAAAACACTTTTCGCACTTGTGTTAGTGTTGAAAAACCACTTTTCGCACTTGTGTTGGTGCAGGAAACCACTTTTGCACTTGTATTAGTGTGGAAAAAACACTTTTTGCACTTGTGTTAGTGTTGAAAAACCACTTTTTGCACTTGTGTTAGTGTTGAAAAATCACTTTTCGCACTTGTGTTGGTGCAGGAAACCACTTTTGCACTTGTATTAGTGTGGAAAAAACACTTTTCGCACTTGTGTTAGTGTTGAAAAACCACTTTTCGCACTTGTGTTAGTGTTGAAAAACCACTTTTCGCACTTGTGTTAGTGTTGAAAAACCACTTTTCGCACTTGTGTTGGTGCAGGAAACCACTTTTGCACTTGTATTAGTGTTGAAAAACACTTTCCGCACTTGTGTTAGTGTTGAAAAACCACTTTTTGCACTTGTGTTAGTGTTGAAAAACCACTTTTCGCACTTGTGTTGGTGCAGGAAACCACATTTGCACTTGTATTAGTGTGGAAAAAACACTTTTTGCACTTGTGATAGTGTTGAAAAACCACTTTTTGCACTTGTGATAGTGTTGAAAAACCACTTTTCGCACTTGTGTTGGTGCAGGAAACCACTTTTGCACTTGTATTAGTGTGGAAAAAACACTTTTCGCACTTGTGTTAGTGTTGAAAAACCACTTTTCGCACTTGTGTTAGTGTTGAAAAACCACTTTTCGCACTTGTGTTAGTGTTGAAAAACCACTTTTTGCACTTGTGTTAGTGTTGAAAAACCACTTTTCGCACTTGTGTTGGTGCAGGAAACCACATTTGCACTTGTATTAGTGTGGAAAAAACACTTTTTGCACTTGTGATAGTGTTGAAAAACCACTTTTGGCACTTGTGTTAGTGTTGAAAAACCACTTTTTGCACTTGTGTTAGTGTTGAAAAATCACTTTTCGCACTTGTGTTGGTGCAGGAAACCACTTTTGCACTTGTATTAGTGTGGAAAAAACACTTTTCGCACTTGTGTTAGTGTTGAAAAACCACTTTTCGCACTTGTGTTAGTGTTGAAAAACCACTTTTCGCACTTGTGTTAGTGTTGAAAAACCACTTTTCGCACTTGTGTTGGTGCAGGAAACCACTTTTGCACTTGTATTAGTGTGGAAAAAACACTTTTCGCACTTGTGTTAGTGTTGAAAAACCACTTTTCGCACTTGTGTTGGTGCAGGAAACCACTTTTGCACTTGTATTAGTGTGGAAAAAACACTTTTCGCACTTGTGTTAGTGTTGAAAAACCACTTTTCGCACTTGTGTTAGTGTTGAAAAACCACTTTTCGCACTTGTGTTGGTGCAGGAAACCACTTTTGCACTTGTATTAGTGTGGAAAAAATACTTTTCGCACTTGTGTTAGTGTTGAAAAACCACTTTTCGCACTTGTGTTGGTGCAGGAAACCACTTTTGCACTTGTATTAGTGTGGAAAAAACACTTTTCGCACTTGTGTTAGTGTTGAAAAACCACTTTTCGCACTTGTGTTAGTGTTGAAAAACCACTTTTCGCACTTGTGTTAGTGTTGAAAAACCACTTTTCGCACTTGTGTTGGTGCAGGAAACCACTTTTGCACTTGTATTAGTGTGGAAAAAACACTTTTCGCACTTGTGTTAGTGTTGAAAAACCACTTTTCGCACTTGTGTTAGTGTTGAAAAACCACTTTTTCGCACTTGAGTTAGTGTTGAAAAACCACTTTTCGCACTTGTGTTGGTGCAGGAAACCACTTTTGCACTTGTATTAGTGTGGAAAAAACACTTTTTGCACTTGTGTTAGTGTTGAAAAACCACTTTTCGCACTTGTGTTAGTGTTGAAAAACCACTTTTCGCACTTGTGTTAGTGTTGAAAAAGCACATTTCGCACTTGTGTTGGTGCAGGAAACCACTTTTGCACTTGTATTAGTGTGGAAAAAACACTTTTCGCACTTGTGTTAGTGTTGAAAAACCACTTTTCGCACTTGTGTTAGTGTTGAAAAAGCACATTTCGCACTTGTGTTGGTGCAGGAAACCACTTTTGCACTTGTATTAGTGTGGAAAAAACACTTTTCGCACTTGTGTTAGTGTTGAAAAACCACTTTTCGCACTTGTGTTAATGTTGAAAAACCACTTTTCGCACTTGTGTTAGTGTTGAAAAACCACTTTTTGCACTTGTGATAGTGTTGAAAAACCACTTTTCGCACTTGTGTTAATGTTGAAAAACCACTTTTCGCACTTGTGTTAATGTTGAAAAACCACTTTTCGCACTTGTGTTAGTGTTGAAAAACCACTTTTCGCACTTGTGTTGGTGCAGGAAACCACTTTTGCACTTGTATTAGTGTGGAAAAAACACTTTTCGCACTTGTGTTAGTGTTGAAAAACCACTTTTCGCACTTGTGTTAGTGTTGAAAAACCACTTTTTGCACTTGTGATAGTGTTGAAAAACCACTTTTCGCACTTGTGTTAGTGTTGAAAAACCACTTTTCGCACTTGTGTTAGTGTTGAGAAACCACTTTTCGCACTTGTGTTAGTGTTGAAAAACCACTTTTCACACTTGTGTTGGTGCAGGAAACCACTTTTGCACTTGTATTAGTGTGGAAAAAACACTTTTCGAACTTGTGTTGGTGTTGAAAAACCACTTTTCGCACTTGTGTTAGTGTTGAAAAAACACTTTTCGCACTTGTGTTAGTGTTGAAAAACCACTTTTTGCACTTGTGTTAGTGTTGAAAAACCACTTTTCGCACTTGTGTTAGTGTTGAAAAACCACTTTTCGCACTTGTGTTAGTGTTGAAAAACCACTTTTCACACTTGTGTTGGTGCAGGAAACCACTTTTGCACTTGTATTAGTGTGGAAAAAACACTTTTCGAACTTGTGTTGGTGTTGAAAAACCACTTTTCGCACTTGTGTTAGTGTTGAAAAAACACTTTTCGCACTTGTGTTAGTGTTGAAAAACCACTTTTCGCACTTGTGTTAGTGTTGAAAAAACACTTTTCACACTTGTGTTGGTGCAGGAAACCACTTTTGCACTTGTATTAGTGTGGAAAAAACACTTTTCGAACTTGTGTTGGTGTTGAAAAACCACTTTTCGCACTTGTGTTAGTGTTGAAAAACCACTTTTCGCACTTGTGTTAGTGTTGAAAAAACACTTTTCGCACTTGTGTTAGTGTTGAAAAACCACTTTTCGCACTTGTGTTAGTGTTGAAAAACCACTTTTCGCACTTGTGTTGGTGCAGGAAACCACTTTTGCAGTTGTATTAGTGTGGAAAAAACACTTTTCGCACTTGTGTTAGTGTTGAAAAACCACTTTTCGCACTTGTGTTAGTGTTGAAAAACCACTTTTTGCACTTGTGTTAGTGTTGAAAAACAACTTTTCGCACTTGTGTTGGTGCAGGAAACCACATTTGCACTTGTATTAGTGTGGAAAAAACACTTTTTGCACTTGTGATAGTGTTGAAAAACCACTTTTGGCACTTGTGTTAGTGTTGAAAAACCACTTTTTGCACTTGTGTTAGTGTTGAAAAATCACTTTTCGCACTTGTGTTGGTGCAGGAAACCACTTTTGCACTTGTGTTAGTGTGGAAAAAACACTTTTCGCACTTGTGTTAGTGTTGAAAAACCACTTTTCGCACTTGTGTTAGTGTTGAAAAACCACTTTTCGCACATGTGTTAGTGTTGAAAAACCACTTTTCGCACTTGTGTTGGTGCAGGAAACCACTTTTGCACTTGTATTAGTGTGGAAAAAACACTTTTCGCACTTGTGTTAGTGTTGAAAAACCACTTTTCGCACTTGTGTTGGTGCAGGAAACCACTTTTGCACTTGTATTAGTGTGGAAAAAACACTTTTCGCACTTGTGTTAGTGTTGAAAAACCACTTTTCGCACTTGTGTTAGTGTTGAAAAACCACTTTTCGCACTTGTGTTGGTGCAGGAAACCACTTTTGCAATTGTATTAGTGTGGAAAAAACACTTTTCGCACTTGTGTTAGTGTTGAAAAACCACTTTTCGCACTTGTGTTGGTGCAGGAAACCACTTTTGCACTTGTATTAGTGTGGAAAAAACACTTTTTGCACTTGTGTTAGTGTTGAAAAACCACTTTTCGCACTTGTGTTAGTGTTGAAAAAGCACATTTCGCACTTGTGTTGGTGCAGGAAACCACTTTTGCACTTGTATTAGTGTGGAAAAAACACTTTTCGCACTTGTGTTAGTGTTGAAAAACCACTTTTCGCACTTGTGTTAATGTTGAAAAACCACTTTTCGCACTTGTGTTAGTGTTGAAAAACCACTTTTTGCACTTGTGATAGTGTTGAAAAACCACTTTTCGCACTTGTGTTAATGTTGAAAAACCACTTTTCGCACTTGTGTTAATGTTGAAAAACCACTTTTCGCACTTGTGTTAGTGTTGAAAAACCACTTTTCGCACTTGTGTTGGTGCAGGAAACCACTTTTGCACTTGTATTAGTGTGGAAAAAACACTTTTCGCACTTGTGTTAGTGTTGAAAAACCACTTTTCGCACTTGTGTTAGTGTTGAAAAACCACTTTTTGCACTTGTGATAGTGTTGAAAAACCACTTTTCGCACTTGTGTTAGTGTTGAAAAACCACTTTTCGCACTTGTGTTAGTGTTGAAAAACCACTTTTCGCACTTGTGTTAGTGTTGAAAAACCACTTTTCACACTTGTGTTGGTGCAGGAAACCACTTTTCCACTTGTATTAGTGTGGAAAAAACACTTTTCGAACTTGTGTTGGTGTTGAAAAACCACTTTTCGCACTTGTGTTAGTGTTGAAAAAACACTTTTCGCACTTGTGTTAGTGTTGAAAAACCACTTTTTGCACTTGTGTTAGTGTTGAAAAACCACTTTTCGCACTTGTGTTAGTGTTGAAAAACCACTTTTCGCACTTGTGTTAGTGGTGAAAAACCACTTTTCACACTTGTGTTGGTGCAGGAAACCACTTTTGCACTTGTATTAGTGTGGAAAAAACACTTTTCGAACTTGTGTTGGTGTTGAAAAACCACTTTTCGCACTTGTGTTAGTGTTGAAAAAACACTTTTCGCACTTGTGTTAGTGTTGAAAAACCACTTTTCGCACTTGTGTTAGTGTTGAAAAAACACTTTTCACACTTGTGTTGGTGCAGGAAACCACTTTTGCACTTGTATTAGTGTGGAAAAAACACTTTTCGAACTTGTGTTGGTGTTGAAAAACCACTTTTCGCACTTGTGTTAGTGTTGAAAAACCACTTTTCGCACTTGTGTTAGTGTTGAAAAAACACTTTTCGCACTTGTGTTAGTGTTGAAAAACCACTTTTCGCACTTGTGTTAGTGTTGAAAAACCACTTTTCGCACTTGTGTTGGTGCAGGAAACCACTTTTGCAGTTGTATTAGTGTGGAAAAAACACTTTTCGCACTTGTGTTAGTGTTGAAAAACCACTTTTCGCACTTGTGTTAGTGTTGAAAAACCACTTTTTGCACTTGTGTTAGTGTTGAAAAACCACTTTTCACACTTGTGTTGGTGCAGGAAACCACATTTGCACTTGTATTAGTGTGGAAAAAACACTTTTTGCACTTGTGATAGTGTTGAAAAACCACTTTTGGCACTTGTGTTAGTGTTGAAAAACCACTTTTTGCACTTGTGTTAGTGTTGAAAAATCACTTTTCGCACTTGTGTTGGTGCAGGAAACCACTTTTGCACTTGTATTAGTGTGGAAAAAACACTTTTCGCACTTGTGTTAGTGTTGAAAAACCACTTTTCGCACTTGTGTTAGTGTTGAAAAACCACTTTTCGCACTTGTGTTAGTGTTGAAAAACCACTTTTCGCACTTGTGTTGGTGCAGGAAACCACTTTTGCACTTGTATTAGTGTGGAAAAAACACTTTTCGCACTTGTGTTAGTGTTGAAAAACCACTTTTCGCACTTGTGTTGGTGCAGGAAACCACTTTTGCACTTGTATTAGTGTGGAAAAAACACTTTTCGCACTTGTGTTAGTGTTGAAAAACCACTTTTCGCACTTGTGTTAGTGTTGAAAAACCACTTTTCGCACTTGTGTTGGTGCAGGAAACCACTTTTGCACTTGTATTAGTGTGGAAAAAACACTTTTCGCACTTGTGTTAGTGTTGAAAAACCACTTTTCGCACTTGTGTTGGTGCAGGAAACCACTTTTGCACTTGTATTAGTGTGGAAAAAACACTTTTTGCACTTGTGTTAGTGTTGAAAAACCACTTTTTGCACTTGTGTTAGTGTTGAAAAATCACTTTTCGCACTTGTGTTGGTGCAGGAAACCACTTTTGCACTTGTATTAGTGTGGAAAAAACACTTTTCGCACTTGTGTTAGTGTTGAAAAACCACTTTTCGCACTTGTGTTAGTGTTGAAAAACCACTTTTCGCACTTGTGTTAGTGTTGAAAAACCACTTTTCGCACTTGTGTTGGTGCAGGAAACCACTTTTGCACTTGTATTAGTGTGGAAAAACACTTTCCGCACTTGTGTTAGTGTTGAAAAACCACTTTTTGCACTTGTGTTAGTGTTGAAAAACCACTTTTCGCACTTGAGTTAGTGTTGAAAAACCACTTTTCGCACTTGTGTTGGTGCAGGAAACCACTTTTGCACTTGTATTAGTGTGGAAAAAACACTTTTCGCACTTGTGTTAGTGTTGAAAAACCACTTTTCGCACTTGTGTTAGTGTTGAAAAACCACTTTTCGCACTTGTGTTAGTGTTGAAAAACCACATTTCGCACTTGTGTTGGTGCAGGAAAACACTTTTGCACTTGTATTAGTGTGGAAAAAACACTTTTCGCACTTGTGTTAGTGTTGAAAAACCACTTTTCGCACTTGTGTTAATGTTGAAAAACCACTTTTCGCACTTGTGTTAGTGTTGAAAAACCACTTTTTGCACTTGTGATAGTGTTGAAAAACCACTTTTCGCACTTGTGTTAGTGTTGAAAAACCACTTTTCGCACTTGTGTTAGTGTTGAAAAACCACTTTTCGCACTTGTGTTGGTGCAGGAAACCACTTTTGCACTTGTATTAGTGTGGAAAAAACACTTTTCGCACTTGTGTTAGTGTTGAAAAACCACTTTTCGCACTTGTGTTGGTGCAGGAAACCACTTTTGCACTTGTATTAGTGTGGAAAAAACACTTTTTGCACTTGTGTTAGTGTTGAAAAACCACTTTTTGCACTTGTGTTAGTGTTGAAAAATCACTTTTCGCACTTGTGTTGGTGCAGGAAACCACTTTTGCACTTGTATTAGTGTGGAAAAAACACTTTTCGCACTTGTGTTAGTGTTGAAAAACCACTTTTCGCACTTGTGTTAGTGTTGAAAAACCACTTTTCGCACTTGTGTTAGTGTTGAAAAACCACTTTTCGCACTTGTGTTGGTGCAGGAAACCACTTTTGCACTTGTATTAGTGTGGAAAAACACTTTCCGCACTTGTGTTAGTGTTGAAAAACCACTTTTTGCACTTGTGTTAGTGTTGAAAAACCACTTTTCGCACTTGAGTTAGTGTTGAAAAACCACTTTTCGCACTTGTGTTGGTGCAGGAAACCACTTTTGCACTTGTATTAGTGTGGAAAAAACACTTTTCGCACTTGTGTTAGTGTTGAAAAACCACTTTTCGCACTTGTGTTAGTGTTGAAAAACCACTTTTCGCACTTGTGTTAGTGTTGAAAAACCACATTTCGCACTTGTGTTGGTGCAGGAAAACACTTTTGCACTTGTATTAGTGTGGAAAAAACACTTTTCGCACTTGTGTTAGTGTTGAAAAACCACTTTTCGCACTTGTGTTAATGTTGAAAAACCACTTTTCGCACTTGTGTTAGTGTTGAAAAACCACTTTTTGCACTTGTGATAGTGTTGAAAAACCACTTTTCGCACTTGTGTTAATGTTGAAAAACCACTTTTCGCACTTGTGTTAATGTTGAAAAACCACTTTTCGCACTTGTGTTAGTGTTGAAAAACCACTTTTCGCACTTGTGTTGGTGCAGGAAACCACTTTTGCACTTGTATTAGTGTGGAAAAAACACTTTTCGCACTTGTGTTAGTGTTGAAAAACCACTTTTCGCACTTGTGTTAGTGTTGAAAAACCACTTTTTGCACTTGTGATAGTGTTGAAAAACCACTTTTCGCACGTGTGTTAGTGTTGAAAAACCACTTTTCGCACTTGTGTTAGTGTTGAAAAACCACTTTTCGCACTTGTGTTAGTGTTGAAAAACCACTTTTCACACTTGTGTTGGTGCAGGAAACCACTTTTGCACTTGTATTAGTGTGGAAAAAACACTTTTCGGACTTGTGTTGGTGTTGAAAAACCACTTTTCGCACTTGTGTTAGTGTTGAAAAAACACTTTTCGCACTTGTGTTAGTGTTGAAAAACCACTTTTTGCACTTGTGTTAGTGTTGAAAAACCACTTTTCGCACTTGTGTTAGTGTTGAAAAACCACTTTTCGCACTTGTATTAGTGTGGAAAAAACACTTTTCGCACTTGTGTTAGTGTTGAAAAACCACTTTTCGCACTTGTGTTGGTGCAGGAAACCACTTTTGCACTTGTATTAGTGTGGAAAAAACACTTTTCGCACTTGTGTTAGTGTTGAAAAACCACTTTTCGCACTTGTGTTAGTGTTGAAAAACCACTTTTCGCACTTGTGTTGGTGCAGGAAACCACTTTTGCACTTGTATTAGTGTGGAAAAAACACTTTTCGCACTTGTGTTAGTGTTGAAAAACCACTTTTCGCACTTGTGTTGGTGCAGGAAACCACTTTTGCACTTGTATTAGTGTGGAAAAAACACTTTTTGCACTTGTGTTAGTGTTGAAAAACCACTTTTTGCACTTGTGTTAGTGTTGAAAAATCACTTTTCGCACTTGTGTTGGTGCAGGAAACCACTTTTGCACTTGTATTAGTGTGGAAAAAACACTTTTCGCACTTGTGTTAGTGTTGAAAAACCACTTTTCGCACTTGTGTTAGTGTTGAAAAACCACTTTTCGCACTTGTGTTAGTGTTGAAAAACCACTTTTCGCACTTGTGTTGGTGCAGGAAACCACTTTTGCACTTGTATTAGTGTGGAAAAACACTTTCCGCACTTGTGTTAGTGTTGAAAAACCACTTTTTGCACTTGTGTTAGTGTTGAAAAACCACTTTTCGCACTTGAGTTAGTGTTGAAAAACCACTTTTCGCACTTGTGTTGGTGCAGGAAACCACTTTTGCACTTGTATTAGTGTGGAAAAAACACTTTTCGCACTTGTGTTAGTGTTGAAAAACCACTTTTCGCACTTGTGTTAGTGTTGAAAAACCACTTTTCGCACTTGTGTTAGTGTTGAAAAACCACATTTCGCACTTGTGTTGGTGCAGGAAAACACTTTTGCACTTGTATTAGTGTGGAAAAAACACTTTTCGCACTTGTGTTAGTGTTGAAAAACCACTTTTCGCACTTGTGTTAATGTTGAAAAACCACTTTTCGCACTTGTGTTAGTGTTGAAAAACCACTTTTTGCACTTGTGATAGTGTTGAAAAACCACTTTTCGCACTTGTGTTAGTGTTGAAAAACCACTTTTCGCACTTGTGTTAGTGTTGAAAAACCACTTTTCGCACTTGTGTTGGTGCAGGAAACCACTTTTGCACTTGTATTAGTGTGGAAAAAACACTTTTCGCACTTGTGTTAGTGTTGAAAAACCACTTTTCGCACTTGTGTTGGTGCAGGAAACCACTTTTGCACTTGTATTAGTGTGGAAAAAACACTTTTTGCACTTGTGTTAGTGTTGAAAAACCACTTTTTGCACTTGTGTTAGTGTTGAAAAATCACTTTTCGCACTTGTGTTGGTGCAGGAAACCACTTTTGCACTTGTATTAGTGTGGAAAAAACACTTTTCGCACTTGTGTTAGTGTTGAAAAACCACTTTTCGCACTTGTGTTAGTGTTGAAAAACCACTTTTCGCACTTGTGTTAGTGTTGAAAAACCACTTTTCGCACTTGTGTTGGTGCAGGAAACCACTTTTGCACTTGTATTAGTGTGGAAAAACACTTTCCGCACTTGTGTTAGTGTTGAAAAACCACTTTTTGCACTTGTGTTAGTGTTGAAAAACCACTTTTCGCACTTGAGTTAGTGTTGAAAAACCACTTTTCGCACTTGTGTTGGTGCAGGAAACCACTTTTGCACTTGTATTAGTGTGGAAAAAACACTTTTCGCACTTGTGTTAGTGTTGAAAAACCACTTTTCGCACTTGTGTTAGTGTTGAAAAACCACTTTTCGCACTTGTGTTAGTGTTGAAAAACCACATTTCGCACTTGTGTTGGTGCAGGAAAACACTTTTGCACTTGTATTAGTGTGGAAAAAACACTTTTCGCACTTGTGTTAGTGTTGAAAAACCACTTTTCGCACTTGTGTTAATGTTGAAAAACCACTTTTCGCACTTGTGTTAGTGTTGAAAAACCACTTTTTGCACTTGTGATAGTGTTGAAAAACCACTTTTCGCACTTGTGTTAATGTTGAAAAACCACTTTTCGCACTTGTGTTAATGTTGAAAAACCACTTTTCGCACTTGTGTTAGTGTTGAAAAACCACTTTTCGCACTTGTGTTGGTGCAGGAAACCACTTTTGCACTTGTATTAGTGTGGAAAAAACACTTTTCGCACTTGTGTTAGTGTTGAAAAACCACTTTTCGCACTTGTGTTAGTGTTGAAAAACCACTTTTTGCACTTGTGATAGTGTTGAAAAACCACTTTTCGCACGTGTGTTAGTGTTGAAAAACCACTTTTCGCACTTGTGTTAGTGTTGAAAAACCACTTTTCGCACTTGTGTTAGTGTTGAAAAACCACTTTTCACACTTGTGTTGGTGCAGGAAACCACTTTTGCACTTGTATTAGTGTGGAAAAAACACTTTTCGGACTTGTGTTGGTGTTGAAAAACCACTTTTCGCACTTGTGTTAGTGTTGAAAAAACACTTTTCGCACTTGTGTTAGTGTTGAAAAACCACTTTTTGCACTTGTGTTAGTGTTGAAAAACCACTTTTCGCACTTGTGTTAGTGTTGAAAAACCACTTTTCGCACTTGTGTTAGTGTTGAAAAACCACTTTTCACACTTGTGTTGGTGCAGGAAACCACTTTTGCACTTGTATTAGTGTGGAAAAAACACTTTTCGAACTTGTGTTGGTGTTGAAAAACCACTTTTCGCACTTGTGTTAGTGTTGAAAAAACACTTTTCGCACTTGTGTTAGTGTTGAAAAACCACTTTTCGCACTTGTGTTGGTGCAGGAAACCACTTTTGCACTTGTATTAGTGTGGAAAAAACACTTTTTGCACTTGTGATAGTGTTGCAAAACCACTTTTCGCACTTGTGTTAGTGTTGAAAAACCACTTTTCGCACTTGTGTTAGTGTTGAAAAACACTTTTCGCACTTGTGTTGGTGCAGGAAACCACTTTTGCACTTGTATTAGTGTGGAAAAACACTTTTCGCACTTGTGTTAGTGTTGAAAAATCACTTTTCGCACTTGTGTTGGTGCAGGAAACCACTTTTGCACTTGTATTAGTGTGGAAAAAACACTTTTCGCACTTGTGTTAGTGTTGAAAAACCACTTTTCGCAGTTGTGTTAGTGTTGAAAAACCACTTTTCGCACTTGTGTTGGTGCAGGAAACCACTTTTGCACTTGTATTAGTGTGGAAAAAACACTTTTCGCACTTGTGTTAGTGTTGAAAAAACACTTTTCGCACTTGTGTTAGTGTTGAAAAACCACTTTTCGCACTTGTGTTAGTGTTGAAAAACCACTTTTCGCACTTGTGTTGGTGCAGGAAACCACTTTTGCACTTGTATTAGTGTGGAAAAAACACTTTTCGCACTTGTGTTAGTGTTGAAAAACCACTTTTCGCACTTGTGTTAGTGTTGAAAAACCACTTTTCGCACTTGTGTTGGTGCAGGAAACCACTTTTGCAGTTGTATTAGTGTGGAAAAAACACTTTTCGCACTTATGTTAGTGTTGAAAAACCACTTTTCGCACTTGTGTTAGTGTTGAAAAACCACTTTTTGCACTTGTGTTAGTGTTGAAAAACCACTTTTCGCACTTGTGTTGGTGCAGGAAACCACATTTGCACTTGTATTAGTGTGGAAAAAACACTTTTTGCACTTGTGATAGTGTTGAAAAACCACTTTTTGCACTTGTGATAGTGTTGAAAAACCACTTTTCGCACTTGTGTTGGTGCAGGAAACCACTTTTGCACTTGTATTAGTGTGGAAAAAACACTTTTCGCACTTGTGTTAGTGTTGAAAAACCACTTTTCGCACTTGTGTTAGTGTTGAAAAACCACTTTTCGCACTTGTGTTAGTGTTGAAAAAGCACATTTCGCACTTGTGTTGGTGCAGGAAACCACTTTTGCACTTGTATTAGTGTGGAAAAAACACTTTTCGCACTTGTGTTAGTGTTGAAAAACCACTTTTCGCACTTGTGTTAATGTTGAAAAACCACTTTTCGCACTTGTGTTAGTGTTGAAAAACCACATTTTGCACTTGTGATAGTGTTGAAAAACCACTTTTCGCACTTGTGTTAATGTTGAAAAACCACTTTTCGCACTTGTGTTAATGTTGAAAAACCACTTTTCGCACTTGTGTTAGTGTTGAAAAACCACTTTTCGCACTTGTGTTGGTGCAGGAAACCACTTTTGCACTTGTATTAGTGTGGAAAAAACACTTTTCGCACTTGTGTTAGTGTTGAAAAACCACTTTTCGCACTTGTGTTAGTGTTGAAAAACCACTTTTTGCACTTGTGATAGTGTTGAAAAACCACTTTTCGCACTTGTGTTAGTGTTGAAAAACCACTTTTCGCACTTGTGTTAGTGTTGAAAAACCACTTTTCGCACTTGTGTTAGTGTTGAAAAACCACTTTTCACACTTGTGTTGGTGCAGGAAACCACTTTTGCACTTGTATTAGTGTGGAAAAAACACTTTTCGAACTTGTGTTGGTGTTGAAAAACCACTTTTCGCACTTGTGTTAGTGTTGAAAAAACACTTTTCGCACTTGTGTTAGTGTTGAAAAACCACTTTTTGCACTTGTGTTAGTGTTGAAAAACCACTTTTCGCACTTGTGTTAGTGTTGAAAAACCACTTTTCGCACTTGTGTTAGTGTTGAAAAACCACTTTTCACACTTGTGTTGGTGCAGGAAACCACTTTTGCACTTGTATTAGTGTGGAAAAAACACTTTTCGAACTTGTGTTGGTGTTGAAAAACCACTTTTCGCACTTGTGTTAGTGTTGAAAAAACACTTTTCGCACTTGTGTTAGTGTTGAAAAACCACTTTTCGCACTTGTGTTAGTGTTGAAAAAACACTTTTCACACTTGTGTTGGTGCAGGAAACCACTTTTGCACTTGTATTAGTGTGGAAAAAACACTTTTCGAACTTGTGTTGGTGTTGAAAAACCACTTTTCGCACTTGTGTTAGTGTTGAAAAACCACTTTTCGCACTTGTGTTAGTGTTGAAAAAACACTTTTCGCACTTGTGTTAGTGTTGAAAAACCACTTTTCGCACTTGTGTTAGTGTTGAAAAACCACTTTTCGCACTTGTGTTGGTGCAGGAAACCACTTTTGCAGTTGTATTAGTGTGGAAAAAACACTTTTCGCACTTGTGTTAGTGTTGAAAAACCACTTTTCGCACTTGTGTTAGTGTTGAAAAACCACTTTTTGCACTTGTGTTAGTGTTGAAAAACCACTTTTTGCACTTGTGTTGGTGCAGGAAACCACATTTGCACTTGTATTAGTGTGGAAAAAACACTTTTTGCACTTGTGATAGTGTTGAAAAACCACTTCTGGCACTTGTGTTAGTGTTGAAAAACCACTTTTTGCACTTGTGTTAGTGTTGAAAAATCACTTTTCGCACTTGTGTTGGTGCAGGAAACCACTTTTGCACTTGTATTAGTGTGGAAAAAACACTTTTCGCACTTGTGTTAGTGTTGAAAAACCACTTTTCGCACTTGTGTTAGTGTTGAAAAACCACTTTTCGCACTTGTGTTAGTGTTGAAAAACCACTTTTCGCACTTGTGTTGGTGCAGGAAACCACTTTTGCACTTGTATTAGTGTGGAAAAAACACTTTTCGCACTTGTGTTAGTGTTGAAAAACCACTTTTCGCACTTGTGTTGGTGCAGGAAACCACTTTTGCACTTGTATTAGTGTGGAAAAAACACTTTTCGCACTTGTGTTAGTGTTGAAAAACCACTTTTCGCACTTGTGTTAGTGTTGAAAAACCACTTTTCGCACTTGTGTTGGTGCAGGAAACCACTTTTGCACTTGTATTAGAGTGGAAAAAACACTTTTCGCACTTGTGTTAGTGTTGAAAAACCACTTTTCGCACTTGTGTTGGTGCAGGAAACCACTTTTGCACTTGTATTAGTGTGGAAAAAACACTTTTTGCACTTGTGTTAGTGTTGAAAAACCACTTTTTGCACTTGTGTTAGTGTTGAAAAATCACTTTTCGCACTTGTGTTGGTGCAGGAAACCACTTTTGCACTTGTATTAGTGTGGAAAAAACACTTTTCGCACTTGTGTTAGTGTTGAAAAACCACT
Source organism: Myxine glutinosa (assembly GCF_964187855.1). NCBI lineage: Eukaryota > Metazoa > Chordata > Myxini > Myxiniformes > Myxinidae > Myxine > Myxine glutinosa. The sequence goes on along the minus strand of NW_027616507.1, from coordinate 199,882 downwards.
TTTCGCACTTGTGTTAGTGTTGAAAAACCACTTTTCGCACTTGTGTTAGTGTTGAAAAACCACTTTTCGCACTTGTGTTGGTGCAGGAAACCACTTTTGCACTTGTATTAGTGTGGAAAAACACTTTCCGCACTTGTGTTAGTGTTGAAAAACCACTTTTCGCACTTGTGTTAGTGTTGAAAAACCACTTTTCGCACTTGAGTTAGTGTTGAAAAACCACTTTTCGCACTTGTGTTGGTGCAGGAAACCACTTTTGCACTTGTATTAGTGTGGAAAAAACACTTTTCGCACTTGTGTTAGTGTTGAAAAACCACTTTTCGCACTTGTGTTAGTGTTGAAAAACCACTTTTCGCACTTGTGTTAGTGTTGAAAAACCACATTTCGCACTTGTGTTGGTGCAGGAAAACACTTTTGCACTTGTATTAGTGTGGAAAAAACACTTTTCGCACTTGTGTTAGTGTTGAAAAACCACTTTTCGCACTTGTGTTAATGTTGAAAAACCACTTTTCGCACTTGTGTTAGTGTTGAAAAACCACTTTTTGCACTTGTGATAGTGTTGAAAAACCACTTTTCGCACTTGTGTTAATGTTGAAAAACCACTTTTCGCACTTGTGTTAATGTTGAAAAACCACTTTTCGCACTTGTGTTAGTGTTGAAAAACCACTTTTCGCACTTGTGTTGGTGCAGGAAACCACTTTTGCACTTGTATTAGTGTGGAAAAAAACTTTTCGCACTTGTGTTAGTGTAGAAAAACCACTTTTCGCACTTGTGTTAGTGTTGAAAAACCACTTTTTGCACTTGTGATAGTGTTGAAAAACCACTTTTCGCACTTGTGTTAGTGTTGAAAAACCACTTTTCGCACTTGTGTTAGTGTTGAAAAACCACTTTTCGCACTTGTGTTAGTGTTGAAAAACCACTTTTCACACTTGTGTTGGTGCAGGAAACCACTTTTGCACTTGTATTAGTGTGGAAAAAACACTTTTCGAACTTGTGTTGGTGTTGAAAAACCACTTTTCGCACTTGTGTTAGTGTTGAAAAAACACTTTTCGCACTTGTGTTAGTGTTGAAAAACCACTTTTTGCACTTGTGTTAGTGTTGAAAAACCACTTTTCGCACTTGTGTTAGTGTTGAAAAACCACTTTTCGCACTTGTGTTAGTGTTGAAAAACCACTTTTCACACTTGTGTTGGTGCAGGAAACCACTTTTGCACTTGTATTAGTGTGGAAAAAACACTTTTCGAACTTGTGTTGGTGTTGAAAAACCACTTTTCGCACTTGTGTTAGTGTTGAAAAAACACTTTTCGCACTTGTGTTAGTGTTGAAAAACCACTTTTCGCACTTGTGTTGGTGCAGGAAACCACTTTTGCACTTGTATTAGTGTGGAAAAAACACTTTTTGCACTTGTGATAGTGTTGCAAAACCACTTTTCGCACTTGTGTTAGTGTTGAAAAACCACTTTTCGCACTTGTGTTAGTGTTGAAAAACCACTTTTCGCACTTGTGTTGGTGCAGGAAACCACTTTTGCACTTGTATTAGTGTGGAAAAAACACTTTTTGCACTTGTGATAGTGTTGAAAAACCACTTTTCGCACTTGTGTTAGTGTTGAAAAACCACTTTTCGCACTTGTGTTGGTGCAGGAAACCACTTTTGCACTTGTATTAGTGTGGAAAAACACTTTTCGCACTTGTGTTAGTGTTGAAAAATCACTTTTCGCACTTGTGTTGGTGCAGGAAACCACTTTTGCACTTGTATTAGTGTGGAAAAAACACTTTTCGCACTTGTGTTAGTGTTGAAAAACCACTTTTCGCAGTTGTGTTAGTGTTGAAAAACCACTTTTCGCACTTGTGTTGGTGCAGGAAACCACTTTTGCACTTGTATTAGTGTGGAAAAAACACTTTTCGCACTTGTGTTAGTGTTGAAAAAACACTTTTCGCACTTGTGTTAGTGTTGAAAAACCACTTTTCGCACTTGTGTTAGTGTTGAAAAACCACTTTTCGCACTTGTGTTGGTGCAGGAAACCACTTTTGCACTTGTATTAGTGTGGAAAAAACACTTTTCGCACTTGTGTTAGTGTTGAAAAACCACTTTTCGCACTTGTGTTAGTGTTGAAAAACCACTTTTCGCACTTGTGTTGGTGCAGGAAACCACTTTTGCAGTTGTATTAGTGTGGAAAAAACACTTTTCGCACTTATGTTAGTGTTGAAAAACCACTTTTCGCACTTGTGTTAGTGTTGAAAAACCACTTTTTGCACTTGTGTTAGTGTTGAAAAACCACTTTTCGCACTTGTGTTGGTGCAGGAAACCACATTTGCACTTGTATTAGTGTGGAAAAAACACTTTTTGCACTTGTGATAGTGTTGAAAAACCAATTTTGGCACTTGTGTTAGTGTTGAAAAACCACTTTTCGCACTTGTGTTAGTGTTGAAAAACCACTTTTCGCACTTGTGTTGGTGCAGGAAACCACATTTGCACTTGTATTAGTGTGGAAAAAACACTTTTTGCACTTGTGTTAGTGTTGAAAAACCACTTTTTGCACTTGTGTTAGTGTTGAAAAATCACTTTTCGCACTTGTGTTGGTGCAGGAAACCACTTTTGCACTTGTATTAGTGTGGAAAAAACACTTTTCGCACTTGTGTTAGTGTTGAAAAACCACTTTTCGCACTTGTGTTAGTGTTGAAAAACCACTTTTCGCACTTGTGTTAGTGTTGAAAAACCACTTTTCGCACTTGTGTTGGTGCAGGAAACCACTTTTGCACTTGTATTAGTGTGGAAAAAACACTTTTCGCACTTGTGTTAGTGTTGAAAAACCACTTTTCGCACTTGTGTTAGTGTTGAAAAACCACTTTTCGCACTTGTGTTGGTGCAGGAAACCACTTTTGCACTTGTATTAGTGTGGAAAAAACACTTTTCGCACTTGTGTTAGTGTTGAAAAACCACTTTTCGCACTTGTGTTAGTGTTGAAAAACCACTTTTCGCACTTGTGTTGGTGCAGGAAACCACTTTTGCACTTGTATTAGTGTGGAAAAAACACTTTTCGCACTTGTGTTAGTGTTGAAAAACCACTTTTTGCACTTGTGTTGGTGCAGGAAACCACTTTTGTACTTGTATTAGTGTGGAAAAAACACTTTTTGCACTTGTGTTAGTGTTGAAAAACCACTTTTCGCACTTGTGTTAGTGTTGAAAAACCACTTTTCGCACTTGTGTTGGTGCAGGAAACCACTTTTGTACTTGTATTAGTGTGGAAAAAACACTTTTCGCACTTGTGTTAGTGTTGAAAAACCACTTTTCGCACTTGTGTTAGTGTTGAAAAACCACTTTTCGCACTTGTGTTAGTGTTGAAAAACCACTTTTCGCACTTGTGTTGGTGCAGGAAACCACTTTTGCACTTGTATTAGTGTGGAAAAAACACTTTTCGCACTTGTGTTAGTGTTGAAAAACCACTTTTCGCACTTGTGTTAGTGTTGAAAAACCACTTTTCGCACTTGAGTTAGTGTTGAAAAACCACTTTTCGCACTTGTGTTGGTGCAGGAAACCACTTTTGCACTTGTATTAGTGTGGAAAAAACACTTTTCGCACTTGTGTTAGTGTTGAAAAACCACTTTTCGCACTTGTGTTAGTGTTGAAAAACCACTTTTCGCACTTATGTTAGTGTTGAAAAAGCACATTTCGCACTTGTGTTGGTGCAGGAAACCACTTTTGCACTTGTATTAGTGTGGAAAAAACACTTTTCGCACTTGTGTTAGTGTTGAAAAACCACTTTTCGCACTTGTGTTAATGTTGAAAAACCACTTTTCGCACTTGTGTTAGTGTTGAAAAACCACTTTTTGCACTTGTGATAGTGTTGAAAAACCACTTTTCGCACTTGTGTTAATGTTGAAAAACCACTTTTCGCACTTGTGTTAATGTTGAAAAACCACTTTTCGCACTTGTGTTAGTGTTGAAAAACCACTTTTCGCACTTGTGTTGGTGCAGGAAACCACTTTTGCACTTGTATTAGTGTGGAAAAAACACTTTTCGCACTTGTGTTAGTGTTGAAAAACCACTTTTCGCACTTGTGTTAGTGTTGAAAAACCACTTTTTGCACTTGTGATAGTGTTGAAAAACCACTTTTCGCACTTGTGTTAGTGTTGAAAAACCACTTTTCGCACTTGTGTTAGTGTTGAAAAACCACTTTTCGCACTTGTGTTAGTGTTGAAAAACCACTTTTCACACTTGTGTTGGTGCAGGAAACCACTTTTGCACTTGTATTAGTATGGAAAAAACACTTTTCGAACTTGTGTTGGTGTTGAAAAACCACTTTTCGCACTTGTGTTAGTGTTGAAAAACCACTTTTTGCACTTGTGTTAGTGTTGAAAAACCACTTTTCGCACTTGTGTTAGTGTTGAAAAACCACTTTTCGCACTTGTGTTAGTGTTGAAAAACCACTTTTTGCACTTGTGTTAGTGTTGAAAAACCACTTTTCGCACTTGTGTTAGTGTTGAAAAACCACTTTTCACACTTGTGTTAGTGTTGAAAAACCACTTTTCGCACTTGTGTTAGTGTTGAAAAAACACTTTTTGCACTTGTGTTAGTGTTGAAAAAACACTTTTCGCACTTGTGTTAGTGTTGAAAAACCACTTTTTGCACTTGTGTTAGTGTTGAAAAACCACTTTTCGCACTTGTGTTAGTGTTGAAAAACCACTTTTCGCACTTGTGTTAGTGTTGAAAAACCACTTTTCACACTTGTGTTGGTGCAGGAAACCACTTTTGCACTTGTATTAGTGTGGAAAAAACACTTTTCGAACTTGTGTTGGTGTTGAAAAACCACTTTTCGCACTTGTGTTAGTGTTGAAAAAACACTTTTCGCACTTGTGTTAGTGTTGAAAAACCACTTTTCGCACTTGTGTTGGTGCAGGAAACCACTTTTGCACTTGTATTAGTGTGGAAAAAAACACTTTTTGCACTTGTGATAGTGTTGCAAAACCACTTTTCGCACTTGTGTTAGTGTTGAAAAACCACTTTTCGCACTTGTGTTAGTGTTGAAAAACCACTTTTCGCACTTGTGTTGGTGCAGGAAACCACTTTTGCACTTGTATTAGTGTGGAAAAAACACTTTTCGCACTTGTGTTAGTGTTGAAAAACCACTTTTCGCACTTGTGTTAGTGTTGAAAAACCACTTTTCGCACTTGAGTTAGTGTTGAAAAACCACTTTTCGCACTTGTGTTGGTGCAGGAAACCACTTTTGCACTTGTATTAGTGTGGAAAAAACACTTTTTGCACTTGTGTTAGTGTTGAAAAACCACTTTTCGCACTTGTGTTAGTGTTGAAAAACCACTTTTCGCACTTGTGTTAGTGTTGAAAAAGCACATTTCGCACTTGTGTTGGTGCAGGAAACCACTTTTGCACTTGTATTAGTGTGGAAAAAACACTTTTCGCACTTGTGTTAGTGTTGAAAAACCACTTTTCGCACTTGTGTTAGTGTTGAAAAAGCACATTTCACACTTGTGTTGGTGCAGGAAACCACTTTTGCACTTGTATTAGTGTGGAAAAAACACTTTTCGCACTTGTGTTAGTGTTGAAAAACCACTTTTCGCACTTGTGTTAATGTTGAAAAACCACTTTTCGCACTTGTGTTAGTGTTGAAAAACCACTTTTTGCACTTGTGATAGTGTTGAAAAACCACTTTTCGCACTTGTGTTAATGTTGAAAAACCACTTTTCGCACTTGTGTTAATGTTGAAAAACCACTTTTCGCACTTGTGTTAGTGTTGAAAAACCACTTTTCGCACTTGTGTTGGTGCAGGAAACCACTTTTGCACTTGTATTAGTGTGGAAAAAACACTTTTCGCACTTGTGTTAGTGTTGAAAAACCACTTTTCGCACTTGTGTTAGTGTTGAAAAACCACTTTTTGCACTTGTGATAGTGTTGAAAAACCACTTTTCGCACTTGTGTTAGTGTTGAAAAACCACTTTTCGCACTTGTGTTAGTGTTGAAAAACCACTTTTCGCACTTGTGTTAGTGTTGAAAAACCACTTTTCACACTTGTGTTGGTGCAGGAAACCACTTTTGCACTTGTATTAGTGTGGAAAAGACACTTTTCGAACTTGTGTTGGTGTTGAAAAACCACTTTTCGCACTTGTGTTAGTGTTGAAAAAACACTTTTCGCACTTGTGTTAGTGTTGAAAAACCACTTTTTGCACTTGTGTTAGTGTTGAAAAACCACTTTTCGCACTTGTGTTAGTGTTGAAAAACCACTTTTCGCACTTGTGTTAGTGTTGAAAAACCACTTTTCACACTTGTGTTGGTGCAGGAAACCACTTTTGCACTTGTATTAGTGTGGAAAAAACACTTTTCGAACTTGTGTTGGTGTTGAAAAACCACTTTTCGCACTTGTGTTAGTGTTGAAAAAACACTTTTCGCACTTGTGTTAGTGTTGAAAAACCACTTTTCGCACTTGTGTTAGTGTTGAAAAAACACTTTTCACACTTGTGTTGGTGCAGGAAACCACTTTTGCACTTGTATTAGTGTGGAAAATAACACTTTTCGAACTTGTGTTGTGTTGAAAAACCACTTTTCGCACTTGTGTTAGTGTTGAAAAACCACTTTTCGCACTTGTGTTAGTGTTGAAAAAAACACTTTTCGCACTTGTGTTAGTGTTGAAAAACCACTTTTCGCACTTGTGTTAGTTTGAAAAAACCACTTTTCGCACTTGTGTTGGTGCAGGAAACCACTTTTGCAGTTGTATTAGTGTGGAAAAAACACTTTTCGCACTTGTGTTAGTGTTGAAAAACCACTTTTCGCACTTGTGTTAGTGTTGAAAAACCACTTTTTGCACTTGTGTTAGTGTTGAAAAACCACTTTTCGCACTTGTGTTGGTGCAGGAAACCACATTTGCACTTGTATTAGTGTGGAAAAACACTTTTTGCACTTGTGATAGTGTTGAAAAACACTTTTGGCACTTGTGTTAGTGTTGAAAAACCACTTTTTTGCACTTGTGTTAGTGTTGAAAAATCACTTTTCGCACTTGTGTTGGTGCAGGAAACCACTTTTGCACTTGTATTAGTGTGGAAAAAACACTTTTCGCACTTGTGTTAGTGTTGAAAAACCACTTTTCGCACTTGTGTTAGTGTTGAAAAACCACTTTTCGCACTTGTGTTAGTGTTGAAAAACCACTTTTCGCACTTGTGTTGGTGCAGGAAACACTTTTGCACTTGTATTAGTGTGGAAAAAACACTTTTCGCACTTGTGTTAGTGTTGAAAAACACTTTTCGCACTTGTGTTGGTGCAGGAAACCACTTTTGCACTTGTATTAGTGTGGAAAAAACACTTTTAGCACTTGTGTTAGTGTTGAAAAACCACTTTTCGCACTTGTGTTAGTGTTGAAAAACCACTTTTCGCACTTGTGTTGGTGCAGGAAACCACTTTTGCACTTGTATTGGTGTGGAAAAAACACTTTTCGCACTTGTGTTAGTGTTGAAAACCACTTTTCGCACTTGTGTTGGTGCAGGAAACCACTTTTGCACTTGTATTAGTGTGGAAAAAACACTTTTTTGCACTTGTGTTAGTGTTGAAAAACCACTTTTTGCACTTGTGTTAGTGTTGAAAATCACTTTTCGCACTTGTGTTGGTGCAGGAAACCACTTTTGCACTTGTATAGTGTGGAAAAAACACTTTTCGCACTTGTGTTAGTGTTGAAAAACCACTTTTCGCACTTGTGTTAGTGTTGAAAAACCACTTTTCGCACTTGTGTTAGTGTTGAAAAACCACTTTTCGCACTTGTGTTGGTGCAGGAAACCACTTTTGCACTTGTATTAGTGTGGAAAAAACACTTTTCGCACTTGTGTTAGTGTTGAAAAACCACTTTTCGCACTTGTGTTAGTGTTGAAAAAACCACTTTTCGCACTTGAGTAGTGTTGAAAAACCACTTTTCGCACTTGTGTTGGTGCAGGAAACCACTTTTGCACTTGTATTAGTGTGGAAAAAACACTTTTCGCACTTGTGTTAGTGTTGAAAAACCACTTTTCGCACTTGTGTTAGTGTTGAAAAACCACTTTTCGGCACTTATGTTAGTGTTGAAAAAGCACATTTCGCACTTGTGTTGGTGCAGGAAACCACTTTTGCACTTGTATTAGTGTGGAAAAAACACTTTTCGCACTTGTGTTAGTGTTGAAAAACCCACTTTCGCACTTGTGTTAATGTTGAAAAACCACTTTTCGCACTTGTGTTAGTGTTGAAAAACCACTTTTTGCACTTGTGATAGTGTGTTGAAAAACCACTTTTCGCACTTGTGTTAATGTTGAAAAACCACTTTTCGCACTTGTGTTAATGTTGAAAAACCACTTTTTCGCACTTGTGTTAGTGTTGAAAAACCACTTTTCGCACTTGTGTTGGTGCTGGAAACCACTTTGCACTTGTATTAGTGTGGAAAAAAACACTTTTCGCACTTGTGTTAGTGTTGAAAAACCACTTTTCGCACTTGTGTTAGTGTTGAAAAACCACTTTTTGCACTTGTGATAGTGTTGAAAAACCACTTTTCGCACTTGTGTTAGTGTTGAAAAACCACTTTTCGCACTTGTGTTAGTGTGTTGAAAACCACTTTTCGCACTTGTGTTAGTGTTGAAAAACCACTTTTCACACTTGTGTTGGTGCAGGAAACCACTTTTGCACTTGTATTAGTGTGAAAAGACACTTTTCGAACTTGTGTTGGTGTTGAAAAACCACTTTTCGCACTTGTGTTAGTGTTGAAAAAACACTTTTCGCACTTGTGTTAGTGTTGAAAAACACTCTTTTTGCACTTGTGTTAGTGTTGAAAACCACTTTCGCACTTGTGTTAGTGTTGAAAAACCACTTTTCGCACTTGTGTTAGTGTTGAAAAACCACTTTTCACACTTGTGTTGGTGCAGGAAACCACTTTTGCACTTGTATTAGTGTGGAAAAAACACTTTTCGAACTTGTGTTGGTGTTGAAAAACCACTTTTCGCAACTTGTGTTAGTGTTGAAAAAACACTTTTCGCACTTGTGTTAGTGTTGAAAAACCACTTTTCGCACTTGTGTTAGTGTTGAAAAAACACTTTTCACACTTGTGTTGGTGCAGGAAACCACTTTTGCACTTGTATTAGTGTGGAAAAAACACTTTTCGAACTTGTGTTGGTGTTGAAAAACCACTTTTCGCACTTGTGTTAGTGTTGAAAAACCACTTTTCGCACTTGTGTTAGTGTTGAAAAAACACTTTTCGCACTTGTGTTAGTGTTGAAAAACCACTTTTCGCACTTGTGTTAGTGTTGAAAAACCACTTTTCGCACTTGTGTTGGTGCAGGAAACCACTTTTGCAGTTGTATTAGTGTGGAAAAAACACTTTTCGCACTTGTGTTAGTGTTGAAAAACCACTTTTCGCACTTGTGTTAGTGTTGAAAAACCACTTTTTGCACTTGTGTTAGTGTTGAAAAACAACTTTTCGCACTTGTGTTGGTGCAGGAAACCACATTTGCACTTGTATTAGTGTGGAAAAAACACTTTTTGCACTTGTGATAGTGTTGAAAAACCACTTTTGGCACTTGTGTTAGTGTTGAAAAACCACTTTTTGCACTTGTGTTAGTGTTGAAAAATCACTTTTCGCACTTGTGTTGGTGCAGGAAACCACTTTTGCACTTGTATTAGTGTGGAAAAAACACTTTTCGCACTTGTGTTAGTGTTGAAAAACCACTTTTCGCACTTGTGTTAGTGTTGAAAAACCACTTTTCGCACTTGTGTTAGTGTTGAAAAACCACTTTTCGCACTTGTGTTGGTGCAGGAAACCACTTTTGCACTTGTATTAGTGTGGAAAAAACACTTTTCGCACTTGTGTTAGTGTTGAAAAACCACTTTTCGCACTTGTGTTGGTGCAGGAAACCACTTTTGCACTTGTATTAGTGTGGAAAAAACACTTTTAGCACTTGTGTTAGTGTTGAAAAACCACTTTTCGCACTTGTGTTAGTGTTGAAAAACCACTTTTCGCACTTGTGTTGGTGCAGGAAACCACTTTTGCACTTGTATTGGTGTGGAAAAAACACTTTTCGCACTTGTGTTAGTGTTGAAAAACCACTTTTCGCACTTGTGTTGGTGCAGGAAACCACTTTTGCACTTGTATTAGTGTGGAAAAAACACTTTTTGCACTTGTGTTAGTGTTGAAAAACCACTTTTTGCACTTGTGTTAGTGTTGAAAAATCACTTTTCGCACTTGTGTTGGTGCAGGAAACCACTTTTGCACTTGTATTAGTGTGGAAAAAACACTTTTCGCACTTGTGTTAGTGTTGAAAAACCACTTTTCGCACTTGTGTTAGTGTTGAAAAACCACTTTTCGCACTTGTGTTAGTGTTGAAAAACCACTTTTCGCACTTGTGTTGGTGCAGGAAACCACTTTTGCACTTGTATTAGTGTGGAAAAAACACTTTTCGCACTTGTGTTAGTGTTGAAAAACCACTTTTCGCACTTGTGTTAGTGTTGAAAAACCACTTTTCGCACTTGAGTTAGTGTTGAAAAACCACTTTTCGCACTTGTGTTGGTGCAGGAAACCACTTTTGCACTTGTATTAGTGTGGAAAAAACACTTTTCGCACTTGTGTTAGTGTTGAAAAACCACTTTTCACACTTGTGTTAGTGTTGAAAAACCACTTTTCGCACTTATGTTAGTGTTGAAAAAGCACATTTCGCACTTGTGTTGGTGCAGGAAACCACTTTTGCACTTGTATTAGTGTGGAAAAAACACTTTTCGCACTTGTGTTAGTGTTGAAAAACCACTTTTCGCACTTGTGTTAATGTTGAAAAACCACTTTTCGCACTTGTGTTAGTGTTGAAAAACCACTTTTTGCACTTGTGATAGTGTTGAAAAACCACTTTTCGCACTTGTGTTAATGTTGAAAAACCACTTTTCGCACTTGTGTTAATGTTGAAAAAACACTTTTCGCACTTGTGTTAGTGTTGAAAAACCACTTTTCGCACTTGTGTTGGTGCAGGAAACCACTTTTGCACTTGTATTAGTGTGGAAAAAACACTTTTCGCACTTGTGTTAGTGTTGAAAAACCACTTTTCGCACTTGTGTTAGTGTTGAAAAACCACTTTTTGCACTTGTGATAGTGTTGAAAAACCACTTTTCGCACTTGTGTTAGTGTTGAAAAACCACTTTTCGCACTTGTGTTAGTGTTGAAAAACCACTTTTCGCACTTGTGTTAGTGTTGAAAAACCACTTTTCACACTTGTGTTGGTGCAGGAAACCACTTTTGCACTTGTATTAGTATGGAAAAAACACTTTTCGAACTTGTGTTGGTGTTTAAAAACCACTTTTCGCACTTGTGTTAGTGTTGAAAAAACACTTTTCGCACTTGTGTTAGTGTTGAAAAACCACTTTTTGCACTTGTGTTAGTGTTGAAAAACCACTTTTCGCACTTGTGTTAGTGTTGAAAAACCACTTTTCGCACTTGTGTTAGTGTTGAAAAACCACTTTTCACACTTGTGTTGGTGCAGGAAACCACTTTTGCACTTGTATTAGTGTGGAAAAAACACTTTTCGAACTTGTGTTGGTGTTGAAAAACCACTTTTCGCACTTGTGTTAGTGTTGAAAAAACACTTTTCGCACTTGTGTTAGTGTTGAAAAACCACTTTTCGCACTTGTGTTGGTGCAGGAAACCACTTTTGCACTTGTATTAGTGTGGAAAAAACACTTTTTGCACTTGTGATAGTGTTGCAAAACCACTTTTCGCACTTGTGTTAGTGTTGAAAAACCACTTTTCGCACTTGTGTTAGTGTTGAAAAACCACTTTTCGCACTTGTGTTGGTGCAGGAAACCACTTTTGCACTTGTATTAGTGTGGAAAAAACACTTTTCGCACTTGTGTTAGTGTTGAAAAACCACTTTTCGCACTTGTGTTAGTGTTGAAAAACCACTTTTCGCACTTGAGTTAGTGTTGAAAAACCACTTTTCGCACTTGTGTTGGTGCAGGAAACCACTTTTGCACTTGTATTAGTGTGGAAAAAACACTTTTTGCACTTGTGTTAGTGTTGAAAAACCACTTTTCGCACTTGTGTTAGTGTTGAAAAACCACTTTTCGCACTTGTGTTAGTGTTGAAAAAGCACATTTCGCACTTGTGTTGGTGCAGGAAACCACTTTTGCACTTGTATTAGTGTGGAAAAAACACTTTTCGCACTTGTGTTAGTGTTGAAAAACCACTTTTCGCACTTGTGTTAGTGTTGAAAAAGCACATTTCGCACTTGTGTTGGTGCAGGAAACCACTTTTGCACTTGTATTAGTGTGGAAAAAACACTTTTCGCACTTGTGTTAGTGTTGAAAAACCACTTTTCGCACTTGTGTTAATGTTGAAAAACCACTTTTCGCACTTGTGTTAGTGTTGAAAAACCACTTTTTGCACTTGTGATAGTGTTGAAAAACCACTTTTCGCACTTGTGTTAATGTTGAAAAACCACTTTTCGCACTTGTGTTAATGTTGAAAAACCACTTTTCGCACTTGTGTTAGTGTTGAAAAACCACTTTTCGCACTTGTGTTGGTGCAGGAAACCACTTTTGCACTTGTATTAGTGTGGAAAAAACACTTTTCGCACTTGTGTTAGTGTTGAAAAACCACTTTTCGCACTTGTGTTAGTGTTGAAAAACCACTTTTTGCACTTGTGATAGTGTTGAAAAACCACTTTTCGCACTTGTGTTAGTGTTGAAAAACCACTTTTCGCACTTGTGTTAGTGTTGAAAAACCACTTTTCGCACTTGTGTTAGTGTTGAAAAACCACTTTTCACACTTGTGTTGGTGCAGGAAACCACTTTTGCACTTGTATTAGTGTGGAAAAAACACTTTTCGAACTTGTGTTGGTGTTGAAAAACCACTTTTCGCACTTGTGTTAGTGTTGAAAAAACACTTTTCGCACTTGTGTTAGTGTTGAAAAACCACTTTTTGCACTTGTGTTAGTGTTGAAAAACCACTTTTCGCACTTGTGTTAGTGTTGAAAAACCACTTTTCGCACTTGTGTTAGTGTTGAAAAACCACTTTTCACACTTGTGTTGGTGCAGGAAACCACTTTTGCACTTGTATTAGTGTGGAAAAAACACTTTTCGAACTTGTGTTGGTGTTGAAAAACCACTTTTCGCACTTGTGTTAGTGTTGAAAAAACACTTTTCGCACTTGTGTTAGTGTTGAAAAACCACTTTTCGCACTTGTGTTAGTGTTGAAAAAACACTTTTCACACTTGTGTTGGTGCAGGAAACCACTTTTGCACTTGTATTAGTGTGGAAAAAACACTTTTCGAACTTGTGTTGGTGTTGAAAAACCACTTTTCGCACTTGTGTTAGTGTTGAAAAACCACTTTTCGCACTTGTGTTAGTGTTGAAAAAACACTTTTCGCACTTGTGTTAGTGTTGAAAAACCACTTTTCGCACTTGTGTTAGTGTTGAAAAACCACTTTTCGCACTTGTGTTGGTGCAGGAAACCACTTTTGCAGTTGTATTAGTGTGGAAAAAACACTTTTCGCACTTGTGTTAGTGTTGAAAAACCACTTTTCGCACTTGTGTTAGTGTTGAAAAACCACTTTTTGCACTTGTGTTAGTGTTGAAAAACCACTTTTCGCACTTGTGTTGGTGCAGGAAACCACATTTGCACTTGTATTAGTGTGGAAAAAACACTTTTTGCACTTGTGATAGTGTTGAAAAACCACTTTTGGCACTTGTGTTAGTGTTGAAAAACCACTTTTTGCACTTGTGTTAGTGTTGAAAAATCACTTTTCGCACTTGTGTTGGTGCAGGAAACCACTTTTGCACTTGTATTAGTGTGGAAAAAACACTTTTCGCACTTGTGTTAGTGTTGAAAAACCACTTTTCGCACTTGTGTTAGTGTTGAAAAACCACTTTTCGCACTTGTGTTAGTGTTGAAAAACCACTTTTCGCACTTGTGTTGGTGCAGGAAACCACTTTTGCACTTGTATTAGTGTGGAAAAAACACTTTTCGCACTTGTGTTAGTGTTGAAAAACCACTTTTCGCACTTGTGTTGGTGCAGGAAACCACTTTTGCACTTGTATTAGTGTGGAAAAAACACTTTTCGCACTTGTGTTAGTGTTGAAAAACCACTTTTCGCACTTGTGTTAGTGTTGAAAAACCACTTTTCGCACTTGTGTTGGTGCAGGAAACCACTTTTGCACTTGTATTAGTGTGGAAAAAACACTTTTCGCACTTGTGTTAGTGTTGAAAAAACACTTTTCACACTTGTGTTGGTGCAGGAAACCACTTTTGCACTTGTATTAGTGTGGAAAAAACACTTTTCGCACTTGTGTTAGTGTTGAAAAAACACTTTTCGCACTTGTGTTAGTGTTGAAAAACCACTTTTCGCACTTGTGTTAGTGTTGAAAAACCACTTTTCGCACTTGTGTTGGTGCAGGAAACCACTTTTGCAGTTGTATTAGTGTGGAAAAAACACTTTTCGCACTTGTGTTGGTGTTGAAAAACCACTTTTCGCACTTGTGTTAGTGTTGAAAAAACACTTTTCGCACTTGTGTTAGTGTTGAAAAACCACTTTTCGCACTTGTGTTAGTGTTGAAAAAACACTTTTCACACTTGTGTTGGTGCAGGAAACCACTTTTGCACTTGTATTAGTGTGGAAAAAACACTTTTCGAACTTGTGTTGGTGTTGAAAAACCACTTTTCGCACTTGTGTTAGTGTTGAAAAACCACTTTTCGCACTTGTGTTAGTGTTGAAAAAACACTTTTCGCACTTGTGTTAGTGTTGAAAAACCACTTTTCGCACTTGTGTTAGTGTTGAAAAACCACTTTTCGCACTTGTGTTGGTGCAGGAAACCACTTTTGCAGTTGTATTAGTGTGGAAAAAACACTTTTCGCACTTGTGTTAGTGTTGAAAAACCACTTTTCGCACTTGTGTTAGTGTTGAAAAACCACTTTTTGCACTTGTGTTAGTGTTGAAAAACCACTTTTTGCACTTGTGTTGGTGCAGGAAACCACATTTGCACTTGTATTAGTGTGGAAAAAACACTTTTTGCACTTGTGATAGTGTTGAAAAACCACTTTTGGCACTTGTGTTAGTGTTGAAAAACCACTTTTTGCACTTGTGTTAGTGTTGAAAAATCACTTTTCGCACTTGTGTTGGTGCAGGAAACCACTTTTGCACTTGTATTAGTGTGGAAAAAACACTTTTCGCACTTGTGTTAGTGTTGAAAAACCACTTTTCGCACTTGTGTTAGTGTTGAAAAACCACTTTTCGCACTTGTGTTAGTGTTGAAAAACCACTTTTCGCACTTGTGTTGGTGCAGGAAACCACTTTTGCACTTGTATTAGTGTGGAAAAAACACTTTTCGCACTTGTGTTAGTGTTGAAAAACCACTTTTCGCACTTGTGTTGGTGCAGGAAACCACTTTTGCACTTGTATTAGTGTGGAAAAAACACTTTTCGCACTTGTGTTAGTGTTGAAAAACCACTTTTCGCACTTGTGTTAGTGTTGAAAAACCACTTTTCGCACTTGTGTTGGTGCAGGAAACCACTTTTGCACTTGTATTAGAGTGGAAAAAACACTTTTCGCACTTGTGTTAGTGTTGAAAAACCACTTTTCGCACTTGTGTTGGTGCAGGAAACCACTTTTGCACTTGTATTAGTGTGGAAAAAACACTTTTTGCACTTGTGTTAGTGTTGAAAAACCACTTTTTGCACTTGTGTTAGTGTTGAAAAATCACTTTTCGCACTTGTGTTGGTGCAGGAAACCACTTTTGCACTTGTATTAGTGTGGAAAAAACACTTTTCGCACTTGTGTTAGTGTTGAAAAACCACTTTTCGCACTTGTGTTAGTGTTGAAAAACCACTTTTCGCACTTGTGTTAGTGTTGAAAAACCACTTTTCGCACTTGTGTTGGTGCAGGAAACCACTTTTGCACTTGTATTAGTGTGGAAAAACACTTTCCGCACTTGTGTTAGTGTTGAAAAACCACTTTTCGCACTTGTGTTAGTGTTGAAAAACCACTTTTCGCACTTGAGTTAGTGTTGAAAAACCACTTTTCGCACTTGTGTTGGTGCAGGAAACCACTTTTGCACTTGTATTAGTGTGGAAAAAACACTTTTCGCACTTGTGTTAGTGTTGAAAAACCACTTTTCGCACTTGTGTTAGTGTTGAAAAACCACTTTTCGCACTTGTGTTAGTGTTGAAAAACCACATTTCGCACTTGTGTTGGTGCAGGAAAACACTTTTGCACTTGTATTAGTGTGGAAAAAACACTTTTCGCACTTGTGTTAGTGTTGAAAAACCACTTTTCGCACTTGTGTTAATGTTGAAAAACCACTTTTCGCACTTGTGTTAGTGTTGAAAAACCACTTTTTGCACTTGTGATAGTGTTGAAAAACCACTTTTCGCACTTGTGTTAATGTTGAAAAACCACTTTTCGCACTTGTGTTAATGTTGAAAAACCACTTTTCGCACTTGTGTTAGTGTTGAAAAACCACTTTTCGCACTTGTGTTGGTGCAGGAAACTACTTTTGCACTTGTATTAGTGTGGAAAAAACACTTTTCGCACTTGTGTTAGTGTAGAAAAACCACTTTTCGCACTTGTGTTAGTGTTGAAAAACCACTTTTTGCACTTGTGATAGTATTGAAAAACCACTTTTCGCACTTGTGTTAGTGTTGAAAAACCACTTTTCGCACTTGTGTTAGTGTTGAAAAACCACTTTTCGCACTTGTGTTAGTGTTGAAAAACCACTTTTCACACTTGTGTTGGTGCAGGAAACCACTTTTGCACTTGTATTAGTGTGGAAAAAACACTTTTCGAACTTGTGTTGGTGTTGAAAAACCACTTTTCGCACTTGTGTTAGTGTTGAAAAAACACTTTTCGCACTTGTGTTAGTGTTGAAAAACCACTTTTTGCACTTGTGTTAGTGTTGAAAAACCACTTTTCGCACTTGTGTTAGTGTTGAAAAACCACTTTTCGCACTTGTGTTAGTGTTGAAAAACCACTTTTCACACTTGTGTTGGTGCAGGAAACCACTTTTGCACTTGTATTAGTGTGGAAAAAACACTTTTCGAACTTGTGTTGGTGTTGAAAAACCACTTTTCGCACTTGTGTTAGTGTTGAAAAAACACTTTTCGCACTTGTGTTAGTGTTGAAAAACCACTTTTCGCACTTGTGTTGGTGCAGGAAACCACTTTTGCACTTGTATTAGTGTGGAAAAAACACTTTTTGCACTTGTGATAGTGTTGCAAAACCACTTTTCGCACTTGTGTTAGTGTTGAAAAACCACTTTTCGCACTTGTGTTAGTGTTGAAAAACCACTTTTCGCACTTGTGTTGGTGCAGGAAACCACTTTTGCACTTGTATTAGTGTGGAAAAAACACTTTTTGCACTTGTGATAGTGTTGAAAAACCACTTTTCGCACTTGTGTTAGTGTTGAAAAACCACTTTTCGCACTTGTGTTGGTGCAGGAAACCACTTTTGCACTTGTATTAGTGTGGAAAAACACTTTTCGCACTTGTGTTAGTGTTGAAAAATCACTTTTCGCACTTGTGTTGGTGCAGGAAACCACTTTTGCACTTGTATTAGTGTGGAAAAAACACTTTTCGCACTTGTGTTAGTGTTGAAAAACCACTTTTCGCAGTTGTGTTAGTGTTGAAAAACCACTTTTCGCACTTGTGTTGGTGCAGGAAACCACTTTTGCACTTGTATTAGTGTGGAAAAAACACTTTTCGCACTTGTGTTAGTGTTGAAAAAACACTTTTCGCACTTGTGTTAGTGTTGAAAAACCACTTTTCGCACTTGTGTTAGTGTTGAAAAACCACTTTTCGCACTTGTGTTGGTGCAGGAAACCACTTTTGCACTTGTATTAGTGTGGAAAAAACACTTTTCGCACTTGTGTTAGTGTTGAAAAACCACTTTTCGCACTTGTGTTAGTGTTGAAAAACCACTTTTCGCACTTGTGTTGGTGCAGGAAACCACTTTTGCAGTTGTATTAGTGTGGAAAAAACACTTTTCGCACTTATGTTAGTGTTGAAAAACCACTTTTCGCACTTGTGTTAGTGTTGAAAAACCACTTTTTGCACTTGTGTTAGTGTTGAAAAACCACTTTTCGCACTTGTGTTGGTGCAGGAAACCACATTTGCACTTGTATTAGTGTGGAAAAAACACTTTTTGCACTTGTGATAGTGTTGAAAAACCAATTTTGGCACTTGTGTTAGTGTTGAAAAACCACTTTTCGCACTTGTGTTAGTGTTGAAAAACCACTTTTCGCACTTGTGTTGGTGCAGGAAACCACATTTGCACTTGTATTAGTGTGGAAAAAACACTTTTTGCACTTGTGTTAGTGTTGAAAAACCACTTTTTGCACTTGTGTTAGTGTTGAAAAATCACTTTTCGCACTTGTGTTGGTGCAGGAAACCACTTTTGCACTTGTATTAGTGTGGAAAAAACACTTTTCGCACTTGTGTTAGTGTTGAAAAACCACTTTTCGCACTTGTGTTAGTGTTGAAAAACCACTTTTCGCACTTGTGTTAGTGTTGAAAAACCACTTTTCGCACTTGTGTTGGTGCAGGAAACCACTTTTGCACTTGTATTAGTGTGGAAAAAACACTTTTCGCACTTGTGTTAGTGTTGAAAAACCACTTTTCGCACTTGTGTTAGTGTTGAAAAACCACTTTTCGCACTTGTGTTGGTGCAGGAAACCACTTTTGCACTTGTATTAGTGTGGAAAAAACACTTTTCGCACTTGTGTTAGTGTTGAAAAACCACTTTTCGCACTTGTGTTAGTGTTGAAAAACCACTTTTCGCACTTGTGTTGGTGCAGGAAACCACTTTTGCACTTGTATTAGTGTGGAAAAAACACTTTTCGCACTTGTGTTAGTGTTGAAAAACCACTTTTTGCACTTGTGTTGGTGCAGGAAACCACTTTTGTACTTGTATTAGTGTGGAAAAAACACTTTTTGCACTTGTGTTAGTGTTGAAAAACCACTTTTTGCACTTGTGTTAGTGTTGAAAAATCACTTTTCGCACTTGTGTTGGTGCAGGAAACCACTTTTGCATTTGTATTAGTGTGGAAAAAACACTTTTCGCACTTGTGTTAGTGTTGAAAAACCACTTTTCGCACTTGTGTTAGTGTTGAAAAACCACTTTTCGCACTTGTGTTAGTGTTGAAAAACCACTTTTCGCACTTGTGTTGGTGCAGGAAACCACTTTTGCACTTGTATTAGTGTGGAAAAAACACTTTTCGCACTTGTGTTAGTGTTGAAAAACCACTTTTCGCACTTGTGTTAGTGTTGAAAAACCACTTTTCGCACTTGAGTTAGTGTTGAAAAACCACTTTTCGCACTTGTGTTGGTGCAGGAAACCACTTTTGCACTTGTATTAGTGTGGAAAAAACACTTTTCGCACTTGTGTTAGTGTTGAAAAACCACTTTTCGCACTTGTGTTAGTGTTGAAAAACCACTTTTCGCACTTATGTTAGTGTTGAAAAAGCACATTTCGCACTTGTGTTGGTGCAGGAAACCACTTTTGCACTTGTATTAGTGTGGAAAAAACACTTTTCGCACTTGTGTTAGTGTTGAAAAACCACTTTTCGCACTTGTGTTAATGTTGAAAAACCACTTTTCGCACTTGTGTTAGTGTTGAAAAACCACTTTTTGCACTTGTGATAGTGTTGAAAAACCACTTTTCGCACTTGTGTTAATGTTGAAAAACCACTTTCCGCACTTGTGTTAATGTTGAAAAACCACTTTTCGCACTTGTGTTAGTGTTGAAAAACCACTTTTCGCACTTGTGTTGGTGCAGGAAACCACTTTTGCACTTGTATTAGTGTGGAAAAAACACTTTTCGCACTTGTGTTAGTGTTGAAAAACCACTTTTTGCACTTGTGTTAGTGTTGAAAAACCACTTTTTGCACTTGTGATAGTGTTGAAAAACCACTTTTCGCACTTGTGTTAGTGTTGAAAAACCACTT
Source organism: Myxine glutinosa (assembly GCF_964187855.1). Lineage (NCBI taxonomy): Eukaryota > Metazoa > Chordata > Myxini > Myxiniformes > Myxinidae > Myxine > Myxine glutinosa. The sequence goes on along the minus strand of NW_027616507.1, from coordinate 179,957 downwards.
TTCGCACTTGTGTTAGTGTTGAAAAACCACTTTTCGCACTTGTGTTAGTGTTGAAAAACCACTTTTCACACTTGTGTTGGTGCAGGAAACCACTTTTGCACTTGTATTAGTATGGAAAAAACACTTTTCGAACTTGTGTTGGTGTTGAAAAACCACTTTTCGCACTTGTGTTAGTGTTGAAAAACCACTTTTTGCACTTGTGTTAGTGTTGAAAAACCACTTTTCGCACTTGTGTTAGTGTTGAAAAACCACTTTTCGCACTTGTGTTAGTGTTGAAAAACCACTTTTTGCACTTGTGTTAGTGTTGAAAAACCACTTTTCGCACTTGTGTTAGTGTTGAAAAACCACTTTTCACACTTGTGTTAGTGTTGAAAAACCACTTTTCGCACTTGTGTTAGTGTTGAAAAAACACTTTTTGCACTTGTGTTAGTGTTGAAAAAACACTTTTCGCACTTGTGTTAGTGTTGAAAAACCACTTTTTGCACTTGTGTTAGTGTTGAAAAACCACTTTTCGCACTTGTGTTAGTGTTGAAAAACCACTTTTCGCACTTGTGTTAGTGTTGAAAAACCACTTTTCACACTTGTGTTGGTGCAGGAAACCACTTTTGCACTTGTATTAGTGTGGAAAAAACACTTTTCGAACTTGTGTTGGTGTTGAAAAACCACTTTTCGCACTTGTGTTAGTGTTGAAAAAACACTTTTCGCACTTGTGTTAGTGTTGAAAAACCACTTTTCGCACTTGTGTTGGTGCAGGAAACCACTTTTGCACTTGTATTAGTGTGGAAAAAACACTTTTTGCACTTGTGATAGTGTTGCAAAACCACTTTTCGCACTTGTGTTAGTGTTGAAAAACCACTTTTCGCACTTGTGTTAGTGTTGAAAAACCACTTTTCGCACTTGTGTTGGTGCAGGAAACCACTTTTGCACTTGTATTAGTGTGGAAAAAACACTTTTCGCACTTGTGTTAGTGTTGAAAAACCACTTTTCGCACTTGTGTTAGTGTTGAAAAACCACTTTTCGCACTTGAGTTAGTGTTGAAAAACCACTTTTCGCAACTTGTGTTGGTGCAGGAAACCACTTTTGCACTTGTATTAGTGTGGAAAAAACACTTTTTGCACTTGTGTTAGTGTTGAAAAACCACTTTTCGCACTTGTGTTAGTGTTGAAAAACCACTTTTCGCACTTGTGTTAGTGTTGAAAAAGCACATTTCGCACTTGTGTTGGTGCAGGAAACCACTTTTGCACTTGTATTAGTGTGGAAAAAACACTTTTCGCACTTGTGTTAGTGTTGAAAAACCACTTTTCGCACTTGTGTTAGTGTTGAAAAAGCACATTTCGCACTTGTGTTGGTGCAGGAAACCACTTTTGCACTTGTATTAGTGTGGAAAAAAACACTTTTCGCACTTGTGTTAGTGTTGAAAAACCACTTTTCGCACTTGTGTTAATGTTGAAAAACCACTTTTCGCACTTGTGTTAGTGTTGAAAAACCACTTTTTGCACTTGTGATAGTGTTGAAAAACCACTTTTCGCACTTGTGTTAATGTTGAAAAACCACTTTTCGCACTTGTGTTAATGTTGAAAAACCACTTTTCGCACTTGTGTTAGTGTTGAAAAACCACTTTTCGCACTTGTGTTGGTGCAGGAAACCACTTTTGCACTTGTATTAGTGTGGAAAAAAACACTTTTCGCACTTGTGTTAGTGTTGAAAAACCACTTTTCGCACTTGTGTTAGTGTTGAAAAACCACTTTTTGCACTTGTGATAGTGTTGAAAAACCACTTTTCGCACTTGTGTTAGTGTTGAAAAACCACTTTTCGCACTTGTGTTAGTGTTGAAAAACCACTTTTCGCACTTGTGTTAGTGTTGAAAAACCACTTTTCACACTTGTGTTGGTGCAGGAAACCACTTTTGCACTTGTATTAGTGTGGAAAAGACACTTTTCGAACTTGTGTTGGTGTTGAAAAACCACTTTTCGCACTTGTGTTAGTGTTGAAAAAACACTTTTCGCACTTGTGTTAGTGTTGAAAAACCACTTTTTGCACTTGTGTTAGTGTTGAAAAACCACTTTTCGCACTTGTGTTAGTGTTGAAAAACCACTTTTCGCACTTGTGTTAGTGTTGAAAAACCACTTTTCACACTTGTGTTGGTGCAGGAAACCACTTTTGCACTTGTATTAGTGTGGAAAAAACACTTTTCGAACTTGTGTTGGTGTTGAAAAACCACTTTTCGCACTTGTGTTAGTGTTGAAAAAAACACTTTTCGCACTTGTGTTAGTGTTGAAAAACCACTTTTCGCACTTGTGTTAGTGTTGAAAAAACACTTTTCACACTTGTGTTGGTGCAGGAAACCACTTTTGCACTTGTATTAGTGTGGAAAAAACACTTTTCGAACTTGTGTTGGTGTTGAAAAACCACTTTTCGCACTTGTGTTAGTGTTGAAAAACCACTTTTCGCACTTGTGTTAGTGTTGAAAAAACACTTTTCGCACTTGTGTTAGTGTTGAAAAAACCACTTTTCGCACTTGTGTTAGTGTTGAAAAACCACTTTTCGCACTTGTGTTGGTGCAGGAAACCACTTTTGCAGTTGTATTAGTGTGGAAAAACACTTTTCGCACTTGTGTTAGTGTTGAAAAACCACTTTTCGCACTTGTGTTAGTGTTGAAAAACCACTTTTTGCACTTGTGTTAGTGTTGAAAAACCACTTTTCGCACTTGTGTTGGTGCAGGAAACCACATTTGCACTTGTATTAGTGTGGAAAAAACACTTTTTGCACTTGTGATAGTGTTGAAAAACCACTTTTGGCACTTGTGTTAGTGTTGAAAAACCACTTTTTGCACTTGTGTTAGTGTTGAAAAATCACTTTTCGCACTTGTGTTGGTGCAGGAAACCACTTTTGCACTTGTATTAGTGTGGAAAAAACACTTTTCGCACTTGTGATAGTGTTGAAAAACCACTTTTCGCACTTGTGTTAGTGTTGAAAAACCACTTTTCGCAACTTGTGTTAGTGTTGAAAAACCACTTTTCGCACTTGTGTTGGTGCAGGAAACCACTTTGCACTTGTATTAGTGTGGAAAAAACACTTTTCGCACTTGTGTTAGTGTTGAAAAACCACTTTTCGCACTTGTGTTGGTGCAGGAAACCACTTTTGCACTTGTATTAGTGTGGAAAAAACACTTTTAGCACTTGTGTTAGTGTTGAAAAACCACTTTTCGCACTTGTGTTAGTGTTGAAAAACCACTTTTCGCACTTGTGTTGGTGCAGGAAACCACTTTTGCACTTGTATTGGTGTGGAAAAAACACTTTTCGCACTTGTGTTAGTGTTGAAAAACCACTTTTCGCACTTGTGTTGTGCAGGAAACCACTTTTGCACTTGTATTAGTGTGGAAAAAACACTTTTTGCACTTGTGTTAGTGTTGAAAAACCACTTTTTGCACTTGTGTTAGTGTTGAAAAATCACTTTTCGCACTTGTGTTGGTGCAGGAAACCACTTTTGCACTTGTATTAGTGTGGAAAAAACACTTTTCGCACTTGTGTTAGTGTTGAAAAACCACTTTTCGCACTTGTGTTAGTGTTGAAAAACCACTTTTCGCACTTGTGTTAGTGTTGAAAAACCACTTTTCGCACTTGTGTTGGTGCAGGAAACCACTTTTGCACTTGTATTAGTGTGGAAAAAACACTTTTCACACTTGTGTTAGTGTTGAAAAACCACTTTTCGCACTTGTGTTAGTGTTGAAAAACCACTTTTCGCACTTGAGTTAGTGTTGAAAAACCACTTTTCGCACTTGTGTTGGTGCAGGAAACCACTTTTGCACTTGTATTAGTGTGGAAAAAACACTTTTCGCACTTGTGTTAGTGTTGAAAAACCACTTTTCGCACTTGTGTTAGTGTTGAAAAACCACTTTTCGCACTTATGTTAGTGTTGAAAAAGCACATTTCGCACTTGTGTTGGTGCAGGAAACCACTTTTGCACTTGTATTAGTGTGGAAAAAACACTTTTCGCACTTGTGTTAGTGTTGAAAAACCACTTTTCGCACTTGTGTTAATGTTGAAAAACCACTTTTCGCACTTGTGTTAGTGTTGAAAAACCACTTTTTGCACTTGTGATAGTGTTGAAAAACCACTTTTCGCACTTGTGTTAATGTTGAAAAACCACTTTTCGCACTTGTGTTAATGTTGAAAAAACACTTTTCGCACTTGTGTTAGTGTTGAAAAACCACTTTTCGCACTTGTGTTGGTGCAGGAAACCACTTTTGCACTTGTATTAGTGTGGAAAAAACACTTTTCGCACTTGTGTTAGTGTTGAAAAACCACTTTTCGCACTTGTGTTAGTGTTGAAAAACCACTTTTCGCACTTGTGTTAGTGTTGAAAAACCACTTTTTGCACTTGTGATAGTGTTGAAAAACCACTTTTCGCACTTGTGTTAGTGTTGAAAAACCACTTTTCGCACTTGTGTTAGTGTTGAAAAACCACTTTTCGCACTTGTGTTAGTGTTGAAAAACCACTTTTCACACTTGTGTTGGTGCAGGAAACCACTTTTGCACTTGTATTAGTATGGAAAAAACACTTTTCGAACTTGTGTTGGTGTTGAAAAACCACTTTTCGCACTTGTGTTAGTGTTGAAAAAACACTTTTCGCACTTGTGTTAGTGTTGAAAAACCACTTTTTGCACTTGTGTTAGTGTTGAAAAACCACTTTTCGCACTTGTGTTAGTGTTGAAAAACCACTTTTCGCACTTGTGTTAGTGTTGAAAAACCACTTTTCACACTTGTGTTGGTGCAGGAAACCACTTTTGCACTTGTATTAGTGTGGAAAAAACACTTTTCGAACTTGTGTTGGTGTTGAAAAACCACTTTTCGCACTTGTGTTAGTGTTGAAAAAACACTTTTCGCACTTGTGTTAGTGTTGAAAAACCACTTTTCGCACTTGTGTTGGTGCAGGAAACCACTTTTGCACTTGTATTAGTGTGGAAAAAACACTTTTTGCACTTGTGATAGTGTTGCAAAACCACTTTTCGCACTTGTGTTAGTGTTGAAAAACCACTTTTCGCACTTGTGTTAGTGTTGAAAAACCACTTTTCGCACTTGTGTTGGTGCAGGAAACCACTTTTGCACTTGTATTAGTGTGGAAAAAACACTTTTCGCACTTGTGTTAGTGTTGAAAAACCACTTTTCGCACTTGTGTTAGTGTTGAAAAACCACTTTTCGCACTTGAGTTAGTGTTGAAAAACCACTTTTCGCACTTGTGTTGGTGCAGGAAACCACTTTTGCACTTGTATTAGTGTGGAAAAAACACTTTTTGCACTTGTGTTAGTGTTGAAAAACCACTTTTCGCACTTGTGTTAGTGTTGAAAAACCACTTTTCGCACTTGTGTTAGTGTTGAAAAAGCACATTTCGCACTTGTGTTGGTGCAGGAAACCACTTTTGCACTTGTATTAGTGTGGAAAAAACACTTTTCGCACTTGTGTTAGTGTTGAAAAACCACTTTTCGCACTTGTGTTAGTGTTGAAAAAGCACATTTCGCACTTGTGTTGGTGCAGGAAACCACTTTTGCACTTGTATTAGTGTGGAAAAAACACTTTTCGCACTTGTGTTAGTGTTGAAAAACCACTTTTCGCACTTGTGTTAATGTTGAAAAACCACTTTTCGCACTTGTGTTAGTGTTGAAAAACCACTTTTTGCACTTGTGATAGTGTTGAAAAACCACTTTTCGCACTTGTGTTAATGTTGAAAAACCACTTTTCGCACTTGTGTTAATGTTGAAAACCACTTTTCGCACTTGTGTTAGTGTTGAAAAACCACTTTTCGCACTTGTGTTGGTGCAGGAAACCACTTTTGCACTTGTATTAGTGTGGAAAAAACACTTTTCGCACTTGTGTTAGTGTTGAAAAACCACTTTTCGCACTTGTGTTAGTGTTGAAAAACCACTTTTTGCACTTGTGATAGTGTTGAAAAACCACTTTTCGCACTTGTGTTAGTGTTGAAAAACCACTTTTCGCACTTGTGTTAGTGTTGAAAAACCACTTTTCGCACTTGTGTTAGTGTTGAAAAACCACTTTTCACACTTGTGTTGGTGCAGGAAACCACTTTTGCACTTGTATTAGTGTGGAAAAAACACTTTTCGAACTTGTGTTGGTGTTGAAAAACCACTTTTCGCACTTGTGTTAGTGTTGAAAAAACACTTTTCGCACTTGTGTTAGTGTTGAAAAACCACTTTTTGCACTTGTGTTAGTGTTGAAAAACCACTTTTCGCACTTGTGTTAGTGTTGAAAAACCACTTTTCGCACTTGTGTTAGTGTTGAAAAACCACTTTTCACACTTGTGTTGGTGCAGGAAACCACTTTTGCACTTGTATTAGTGTGGAAAAAACACTTTTCGAACTTGTGTTGGTGTTGAAAAACCACTTTTCGCACTTGTGTTAGTGTTGAAAAAACACTTTTCGCACTTGTGTTAGTGTTGAAAAACCACTTTTCGCACTTGTGTTAGTGTTGAAAAAACACTTTTCACACTTGTGTTGGTGCAGGAAACCACTTTTGCACTTGTATTAGTGTGGAAAAAACACTTTTCGAACTTGTGTTGGTGTTGAAAAACCACTTTTCGCACTTGTGTTAGTGTTGAAAAACCACTTTTCGCACTTGTGTTAGTGTTGAAAAAACACTTTTCGCACTTGTGTTAGTGTTGAAAAACCACTTTTCGCACTTGTGTTAGTGTTGAAAAACCACTTTTCGCACTTGTGTTGGTGCAGGAAACCACTTTTGCAGTTGTATTAGTGTGGAAAAAACACTTTTCGCACTTGTGTTAGTGTTGAAAAACCACTTTTCGCACTTGTGTTAGTGTTGAAAAACCACTTTTTGCACTTGTGTTAGTGTTGAAAAACCACTTTTCGCACTTGTGTTGGTGCAGGAAACCACATTTGCACTTGTATTAGTGTGGAAAAAACACTTTTTGCACTTGTGATAGTGTTGAAAAACCACTTTTGGCACTTGTGTTAGTGTTGAAAAACCACTTTTTGCACTTGTGTTAGTGTTGAAAAATCACTTTTCGCACTTGTGTTGGTGCAGGAAACCACTTTTGCACTTGTATTAGTGTGGAAAAAACACTTTTCGCACTTGTGTTAGTGTTGAAAAACCACTTTTCGCACTTGTGTTAGTGTTGAAAAACCACTTTTCGCACTTGTGTTAGTGTTGAAAAACCACTTTTCGCACTTGTGTTGGTGCAGGAAACCACTTTTGCACTTGTATTAGTGTGGAAAAAACACTTTTCGCACTTGTGTTAGTGTTGAAAAACCACTTTTCGCACTTGTGTTGGTGCAGGAAACCACTTTTGCACTTGTATTAGTGTGGAAAAAACACTTTTCGCACTTGTGTTAGTGTTGAAAAACCACTTTTCGCACTTGTGTTAGTGTTGAAAAACCACTTTTCGCACTTGTGTTGGTGCAGGAAACCACTTTTGCACTTGTATTAGTGTGGAAAAAACACTTTTCGCACTTGTGTTAGTGTTGAAAAAACACTTTTCACACTTGTGTTGGTGCAGGAAACCACTTTTGCACTTGTATTAGTGTGGAAAAAACACTTTTCGCACTTGTGTTAGTGTTGAAAAAACACTTTTCGCACTTGTGTTAGTGTTGAAAAACCACTTTTCGCACTTGTGTTAGTGTTGAAAAACCACTTTTCGCACTTGTGTTGGTGCAGGAAACCACTTTTGCAGTTGTATTAGTGTGGAAAAAACACTTTTCGCACTTGTGTTAGTGTTGAAAAACCACTTTTCGCACTTGTGTTAGTGTTGAAAAACCACTTTTTGCACTTGTGTTAGTGTTGAAAAACCACTTTTCGCACTTGTGTTGGTGCAGGAAACCACATTTGCACTTGTATTAGTGTGGAAAAAACACTTTTTGCACTTGTGATAGTGTTGAAAAACCACTTTTGGCACTTGTGTTAGTGTTGAAAAACCACTTTTTGCACTTGTGTTAGTGTTGAAAAATCACTTTTCGCACTTGTGTTGGTGCAGGAAACCACTTTTGCACTTGTATTAGTGTGGAAAAAACACTTTTCGCACTTGTGTTAGTGTTGAAAAACCACTTTTCGCACTTGTGTTAGTGTTGAAAAACCACTTTTCGCACTTGTGTTAGTGTTGAAAAACCACTTTTCGCACTTGTGTTGGTGCAGGAAACCACTTTTGCACTTGTATTAGTGTGGAAAAAACACTTTTCGCACTTGTGTTAGTGTTGAAAAACCACTTTTCGCACTTGTGTTGGTGCAGGAAACCACTTTTGCACTTGTATTAGTGTGGAAAAAACACTTTTAGCACTTGTGTTAGTGTTGAAAAACCACTTTTCGCACTTGTGTTAGTGTTGAAAAACCACTTTTCGCACTTGTGTTGGTGCAGGAAACCACTTTTGCACTTGTATTAGTGTGGAAAAAACACTTTTCGCACTTGTGTTAGTGTTGAAAAACCACTTTTCGCACTTGTGTTGGTGCAGGAAACCACTTTTGCACTTGTATTAGTGTGGAAAAAACACTTTTTGCACTTGTGTTAGTGTTGAAAAACCACTTTTTGCACTTGTGTTAGTGTTGAAAAATCACTTTTCGCACTTGTGTTGGTGCAGGAAACCACTTTTGCACTTGTATTAGTGTGGAAAAAACACTTTTCGCACTTGTGTTAGTGTTGAAAAACCACTTTTCGCACTTGTGTTAGTGTTGAAAAACCACTTTTCGCACTTGTGTTAGTGTTGAAAAACCACTTTTCGCACTTGTGTTGGTGCAGGAAACCACTTTTGCACTTGTATTAGTGTGGAAAAAACACTTTTCGCACTTGTGTTAGTGTTGAAAAACCACTTTTCGCACTTGTGTTAGTGTTGAAAAACCACTTTTCGCACTTGAGTTAGTGTTGAAAAACCACTTTTCGCACTTGTGTTGGTGCAGGAAACCACTTTTGCACTTGTATTAGTGTGGAAAAAACACTTTTCGCACTTGTGTTGGTGCAGGAAACCACTTTTTCACTTGTATTAGTGTGGAAAAAACACTTTTCGCACTTGTGTTAGTGTTGAAAAACCACTTTTCGCACTTGTGTTGGTGCAGGAAACCACTTTTGCACTTGTATTAGTGTGGAAAAAACACTTTTCGCACTTGTGTTAGTGTTGAAAAACCACTTTTCGCACTTGTGTTAGTGTTGAAAAACCACTTTTCGCACTTGTGTTAGTGTTGAAAAACCACTTTTCGCACTTGTGTTGGTGCAGGAAACCACTTTTGCACTTGTATTAGTGTGGAAAAAACACTTTTTGCACTTGTGATAGTGTTGAAAAACCACTTTTCACACTTGTGTTAGTGTTGAAAAACCACTTTTCGCACTTGTGTTAGTGTTGAAAAACCACTTTTTGCACTTGTGTTGGTGCAGGAAACCACTTTTTCACTTGTATTAGTGTGGAAAAAACACTTTTCGCACTTGTGTTGGTGTTGAAAAACCACTTTTCGCACTTGTGTTAGTGTTGAAAAACCACTTTTCGCACTTGTGTTAGTGTTGAAAAACCACTTTTCGCACTTGTGTGGTGCAGGAAACCACTTTTGCACTTGTATTAGTGTGGAAAAAACACTTTTCGCACTTGTGTTAGTGTTGAAAAACCACTTTTCGCACTTGTGTTAGTGTTGAAAAACCACTTTTCGCACTTGTGTTAGTGTTGAAAAACCACTTTTCGCACTTGTGTTGGTGCAGGAAACCACTTTTGCACTTGTATTAGTGTGGAAAAAACACTTTTCGCACTTGTGTTAGTGTTGAAAAACCACTTTTCGCACTTGAGTTAGTGTTGAAAAACCACTTTTCGCACTTGTGTTGGTGTAGGAAACCACTTTTGCACTTGTATTAGTGTGGAAAAAACACTTTTCGCACTTGTGTTAGTGTTGAAAAACCACTTTTCGCACTTGTGTTAGTGTTGAAAAACCACTTTTCGCACTTGAGTTAGTGTTGAAAAACCACTTTTCGCACTTGTGTTGGTGCAGGAAACCACTTTTGCACTTGTATTAGTGTGGAAAAAACACTTTTCGCACTTGTGTTAGTGTTGAAAAACCACTTTTCGCACTTGTGTTAGTGTTGAAAAACCACTTTTCGCACTTGTGTTAGTGTTGAAAAACCACTTTTCGCACTTGTGTTGGTGCAGGAAACCACTTTTGCACTTGTATTAGTGTGGAAAAAACACTTTTCGCACTTGTGTTAGTGTTGAAAAACCACTTTTCGCACTTGTGTTAGTGTTGAAAAACCACTTTTCGCACTTGAGTTAGTGTTGAAAAACCACTTTTCGCACTTGTGTTGGTGCAGGAAACCACTTTTGCACTTGTATTAGTGTGGAAAAAACACTTTTCGCACTTGTGTTAGTATTGAAAAACCACTTTTCGCACTTGTGTTGGTGCAGGAAACCACTTTTGCACTTGTATTAGTGTGGAAAAAACACTTTTCGCACTTGTGTTAGTGTTGAAAAACCACTTTTCGCACTTGTGTTAGTGTTGAAAAACCACTTTTCGCACTTGTGTTAGTGTTGAAAAACCACTTTTCGCACTTGTGTTGGTGCAGGAAACCACTTTTGCACTTGTATTAGTGTGGAAAAAACACTTTTTGCACTTGTGATAGTGTTGAAAAACCACTTTTCACACTTGTGTTAGTGTTGAAAAACCACTTTTCGCACTTGTGTTGGTGCAGGAAACCACTTTTGCAGTTGTATTAGTGTGGAAAAAACACTTTTCGCACTTGTGTTAGTGTTGAAAAACCACTTTTCGCACTTGTGTTAGTGTTGAAAAACCACTTTTTGCACTTGTGTTAGTGTTGAAAAACCACTTTTCGCACTTGTGTTGGTGCAGGAAACCACATTTGCACTTGTATTAGTGTGGAAAAAACACTTTTTGCACTTGTGATAGTGTTGAAAAACCACTTTTGGCACTTGTGTTAGTGTTGAAAAACCACTTATCGCACTTGTGTTAGTGTTGAAAAACCACTTTTCGCACTTGTGTTGGTGCAGGAAACCACATTTGCACTTGTATTAGTGTGGAAAAAACACTTTTTGCACTTGTGATAGTGTTGAAAAACCACTTTTGGCACTTGTGTTAGTGTTGAAAAACCACTTTTTGCACTTGTGTTAGTGTTGAAAAACCACTTTTCGCACTTGTGTTGGTGCAGGAAACCACATTTGCACTTGTATTAGTGTGGAAAAAACACTTTTTGCACTTGTGATAGTGTTGAAAAACCACTTTTGGCACTTGTGTTAGTGTTGAAAAACCACTTATCGCACTTGTGTTAGTGTTGAAAAACCACTTTTCGCACTTGTGTTAGTGTTGAAAAACCACTTTTCGCACTTGTGTTGGTGCAGGAAACCACTTTTGCACTTGTATTAGTGTGGAAAAAACACTTTTTGCACTTGTGATAGTGTTGCAAAACCACTTTTCGCACTTGTGTTAGTGTTGAAAAACCACTTTTCGCACTTGTGTTAGTGTTGAAAAACCACTTTTCGCACTTGTGTTGGTGCAGGAAACCACTTTTGCACTTGTATTAGTGTGGAAAAAACACTTTTCGCACTTGTGTTAGTGTTGAAAAACCACTTTTCGCACTTGTGTTAGTGTTGAAAAACCACTTTTCGCACTTGAGTTAGTGTTGAAAAACCACTTTTCGCACTTGTGTTGGTGCAGGAAACCACTTTTGCACTTGTATTAGTGTGGAAAAAACACTTTTTGCACTTGTGTTAGTGTTGAAAAACCACTTTTCGCACTTGTGTTAGTGTTGAAAAACCACTTTTCGCACTTGTGTTAGTGTTGAAAAAGCACATTTCGCACTTGTGTTGGTGCAGGAAACCACTTTTGCACTTGTATTAGTGTGGAAAAAACACTTTTCGCACTTGTGTTAGTGTTGAAAAACCACTTTTCGCACTTGTGTTAGTGTTGAAAAAGCACATTTCGCACTTGTGTTGGTGCAGGAAACCACTTTTGCACTTGTATTAGTGTGGAAAAAACACTTTTCGCACTTGTGTTAGTGTTGAAAAACCACTTTTCGCACTTGTGTTAATGTTGAAAAACCACTTTTCGCACTTGTGTTAGTGTTGAAAAACCACTTTTTGCACTTGTGATAGTGTTGAAAAACCACTTTTCGCACTTGTGTTAATGTTGAAAAACCACTTTTCGCACTTGTGTTAATGTTGAAAAACCACTTTTCGCACTTGTGTTAGTGTTGAAAAACCACTTTTCGCACTTGTGTTGGTGCAGGAAACCACTTTTGCACTTGTATTAGTGTGGAAAAAACACTTTTCGCACTTGTGTTAGTGTTGAAAAACCACTTTTCGCACTTGTGTTAGTGTTGAAAAACCACTTTTTGCACTTGTGATAGTGTTGAAAAACCACTTTTCGCACTTGTGTTAGTGTTGAAAAACCACTTTTCGCACTTGTGTTAGTGTTGAAAAACCACTTTTCGCACTTGTGTTAGTGTTGAAAAACCACTTTTCACACTTGTGTTGGTGCAGGAAACCACTTTTGCACTTGTATTAGTGTGGAAAAAACACTTTTCGAACTTGTGTTGGTGTTGAAAAACCACTTTTCGCACTTGTGTTAGTGTTGAAAAAACACTTTTCGCACTTGTGTTAGTGTTGAAAAACCACTTTTTGCACTTGTGTTAGTGTTGAAAAACCACTTTTCGCACTTGTGTTAGTGTTGAAAAACCACTTTTCGCACTTGTGTTAGTGTTGAAAAACCACTTTTCACACTTGTGTTGGTGCAGGAAACCACTTTTGCACTTGTATTAGTGTGGAAAAAACACTTTTCGAACTTGTGTTGGTGTTGAAAAACCACTTTTCGCACTTGTGTTAGTGTTGAAAAAACACTTTTCGCACTTGTGTTAGTGTTGAAAAACCACTTTTCGCACTTGTGTTAGTGTTGAAAAAACACTTTTCACACTTGTGTTGGTGCAGGAAACCACTTTTGCACTTGTATTAGTGTGGAAAAAACACTTTTCGAACTTGTGTTGGTGTTGAAAAACCACTTTTCGCACTTGTGTTAGTGTTGAAAAACCACTTTTCGCACTTGTGTTAGTGTTGAAAAAACACTTTTCGCACTTGTGTTAGTGTTGAAAAACCACTTTTCGCACTTGTGTTAGTGTTGAAAAACCACTTTTCGCACTTGTGTTGGTGCAGGAAACCACTTTTGCAGTTGTATTAGTGTGGAAAAAACACTTTTCGCACTTGTGTTAGTGTTGAAAAACCACTTTTCGCACTTGTGTTAGTGTTGAAAAACCACTTTTTGCACTTGTGTTAGTGTTGAAAAACCACTTTTCGCACTTGTGTTGGTGCAGGAAACCACATTTGCACTTGTATTAGTGTGGAAAAAACACTTTTTGCACTTGTGATAGTGTTGAAAAACCACTTTTGGCACTTGTGTTAGTGTTGAAAAACCACTTTTTGCACTTGTGTTAGTGTTGAAAAATCACTTTTCGCACTTGTGTTGGTGCAGGAAACCACTTTTGCACTTGTATTAGTGTGGAAAAAACACTTTTCGCACTTGTGTTAGTGTTGAAAAACCACTTTTCGCACTTGTGTTAGTGTTGAAAAACCACTTTTCGCACTTGTGTTAGTGTTGAAAAACCACTTTTCGCACTTGTGTTGGTGCAGGAAACCACTTTTGCACTTGTATTAGTGTGGAAAAAACACTTTTCGCACTTGTGTTAGTGTTGAAAAACCACTTTTCGCACTTGTGTTGGTGCAGGAAACCACTTTTGCACTTGTATTAGTGTGGAAAAAACACTTTTCGCACTTGTGTTAGTGTTGAAAAACCACTTTTCGCACTTGTGTTAGTGTTGAAAAACCACTTTTCGCACTTGTGTTGGTGCAGGAAACCACTTTTGCACTTGTATTAGTGTGGAAAAAACACTTTTCGCACTTGTGTTAGTGTTGAAAAAACACTTTTCACACTTGTGTTGGTGCAGGAAACCACTTTTGCACTTGTATTAGTGTGGAAAAAACACTTTTCGCACTTGTGTTAGTGTTGAAAAAACACTTTTCGCACTTGTGTTAGTGTTGAAAAACCACTTTTCGCACTTGTGTTAGTGTTGAAAAACCACTTTTCGCACTTGTGTTGGTGCAGGAAACCACTTTTGCAGTTGTATTAGTGTGGAAAAAACACTTTTCGCACTTGTGTTAGTGTTGAAAAACCACTTTTCGCACTTGTGTTAGTGTTGAAAAACCACTTTTTGCACTTGTGTTAGTGTTGAAAAACCACTTTTCGCACTTGTGTTGGTGCAGGAAACCACATTTGCACTTGTATTAGTGTGGAAAAAACACTTTTTGCACTTGTGATAGTGTTGAAAAACCACTTTTGGCACTTGTGTTAGTGTTGAAAAACCACTTTTTGCACTTGTGTTAGTGTTGAAAAATCACTTTTCGCACTTGTGTTGGTGCAGGAAACCACTTTTGCACTTGTATTAGTGTGGAAAAAACACTTTTCGCACTTGTGTTAGTGTTGAAAAACCACTTTTCGCACTTGTGTTAGTGTTGAAAAACCACTTTTCGCACTTGTGTTAGTGTTGAAAAACCACTTTTCGCACTTGTGTTGGTGCAGGAAACCACTTTTGCACTTGTATTAGTGTGGAAAAAACACTTTTCGCACTTGTGTTAGTGTTGAAAAACCACTTTTCGCACTTGTGTTGGTGCAGGAAACCACTTTTGCACTTGTATTAGTGTGGAAAAAACACTTTTAGCACTTGTGTTAGTGTTGAAAAACCACTTTTCGCACTTGTGTTAGTGTTGAAAAACCACTTTTCGCACTTGTGTTGGTGCAGGAAACCACTTTTGCACTTGTATTAGTGTGGAAAAAACACTTTTCGCACTTGTGTTAGTGTTGAAAAACCACTTTTCGCACTTGTGTTGGTGCAGGAAACCACTTTTGCACTTGTATTAGTGTGGAAAAAACACTTTTTGCACTTGTGTTAGTGTTGAAAAACCACTTTTTGCACTTGTGTTAGTGTTGAAAAATCACTTTTCGCACTTGTGTTGGTGCAGGAAACCACTTTTGCACTTGTATTAGTGTGGAAAAAACACTTTTCGCACTTGTGTTAGTGTTGAAAAACCACTTTTCGCACTTGTGTTAGTGTTGAAAAACCACTTTTCGCACTTGTGTTAGTGTTGAAAAACCACTTTTCGCACTTGTGTTGGTGCAGGAAACCACTTTTGCACTTGTATTAGTGTGGAAAAAACACTTTTCGCACTTGTGTTAGTGTTGAAAAACCACTTTTCGCACTTGTGTTAGTGTTGAAAAACCACTTTTCGCACTTGAGTTAGTGTTGAAAAACCACTTTTCGCACTTGTGTTGGTGCAGGAAACCACTTTTGCACTTGTATTAGTGTGGAAAAAACACTTTTCGCACTTGTGTTGGTGCAGGAAACCACTTTTTCACTTGTATTAGTGTGGAAAAAACACTTTTCGCACTTGTGTTAGTGTTGAAAAACCACTTTTCGCACTTGTGTTGGTGCAGGAAACCACTTTTGCACTTGTATTAGTGTGGAAAAAACACTTTTCGCACTTGTGTTAGTGTTGAAAAACCACTTTTCGCACTTGTGTTAGTGTTGAAAAACCACTTTTCGCACTTGTGTTGGTGCAGGAAACCACTTTTGCAGTTGTATTAGTGTGGAAAAAACACTTTTCGCACTTGTGTTAGTGTTGAAAAACCACTTTTCGCACTTGTGTTAGTGTTGAAAAACCACTTTTTGCACTTGTGTTAGTGTTGAAAAACCACTTTTCGCACTTGTGTTGGTGCAGGAAACCACATTTGCACTTGTATTAGTGTGGAAAAAACACTTTTTGCACTTGTGATAGTGTTGAAAAACCACTTTTGGCACTTGTGTTAGTGTTGAAAAACCACTTTTTGCACTTGTGTTAGTGTTGAAAAATCACTTTTCGCACTTGTGTTGGTGCAGGAAACCACTTTTGCACTTGTATTAGTGTGGAAAAAACACTTTTCGCACTTGTGTTAGTGTTGAAAAACCACTTTTCGCACTTGTGTTAGTGTTGAAAAACCACTTTTCGCACTTGTGTTAGTGTTGAAAAACCACTTTTCGCACTTGTGTTGGTGCAGGAAACCACTTTTGCACTTGTATTAGTGTGGAAAAAACACTTTTCGCACTTGTGTTAGTGTTGAAAAACCACTTTTCGCACTTGTGTTGGTGCAGGAAACCACTTTTGCACTTGTATTAGTGTGGAAAAAACACTTTTCGCACTTGTGTTAGTGTTGAAAAACCACTTTTCGCACTTGTGTTAGTGTTGAAAAACCACTTTTCGCACTTGTGTTGGTGCAGGAAACCACTTTTGCACTTGTATTAGTGTGGAAAAAACACTTTTCGCACTTGTGTTAGTGTTGAAAAAACACTTTTCACACTTGTGTTGGTGCAGGAAACCACTTTTGCACTTGTATTAGTGTGGAAAAAACACTTTTCGCACTTGTGTTAGTGTTGAAAAAACACTTTTCGCACTTGTGTTAGTGTTGAAAAACCACTTTTCGCACTTGTGTTAGTGTTGAAAAACCACTTTTCGCACTTGTGTTGGTGCAGGAAACCACTTTTGCAGTTGTATTAGTGTGGAAAAAACACTTTTCGCACTTGTGTTAGTGTTGAAAAACCACTTTTCGCACTTGTGTTAGTGTTGAAAAACCACTTTTTGCACTTGTGTTAGTGTTGAAAAACCACTTTTCGCACTTGTGTTGGTGCAGGAAACCACATTTGCACTTGTATTAGTGTGGAAAAAACACTTTTTGCACTTGTGATAGTGTTGAAAAACCACTTTTGGCACTTGTGTTAGTGTTGAAAAACCACTTTTTGCACTTGTGTTAGTGTTGAAAAATCACTTTTCGCACTTGTGTTGGTGCAGGAAACCACTTTTGCACTTGTATTAGTGTGGAAAAAACACTTTTCGCACTTGTGTTAGTGTTGAAAAACCACTTTTCGCACTTGTGTTAGTGTTGAAAAACCACTTTTCGCACTTGTGTTAGTGTTGAAAAACCACTTTTCGCACTTGTGTTGGTGCAGGAAACCACTTTTGCACTTGTATTAGTGTGGAAAAAACACTTTTCGCACTTGTGTTAGTGTTGAAAAACCACTTTTCGCACTTGTGTTGGTGCAGGAAACCACTTTTGCACTTGTATTAGTGTGGAAAAAACACTTTTAGCACTTGTGTTAGTGTTGAAAAACCACTTTTCGCACTTGTGTTAGTGTTGAAAAACCACTTTTCGCACTTGTGTTGGTGCAGGAAACCACTTTTGCACTTGTATTAGTGTGGAAAAAACACTTTTCGCACTTGTGTTAGTGTTGAAAAACCACTTTTCGCACTTGTGTTGGTGCAGGAAACCACTTTTGCACTTGTATTAGTGTGGAAAAAACACTTTTTGCACTTGTGTTAGTGTTGAAAAACCACTTTTTGCACTTGTGTTAGTGTTGAAAAATCACTTTTCGCACTTGTGTTGGTGCAGGAAACCACTTTTGCACTTGTATTAGTGTGGAAAAAACACTTTTCGCACTTGTGTTAGTGTTGAAAAACCACTTTTCGCACTTGTGTTAGTGTTGAAAAACCACTTTTCGCACTTGTGTTAGTGTTGAAAAACCACTTTTCGCACTTGTGTTGGTGCAGGAAACCACTTTTGCACTTGTATTAGTGTGGAAAAAACACTTTTCGCACTTGTGTTAGTGTTGAAAAACCACTTTTCGCACTTGTGTTAGTGTTGAAAAACCACTTTTCGCACTTGAGTTAGTGTTGAAAAACCACTTTTCGCACTTGTGTTGGTGCAGGAAACCACTTTTGCACTTGTATTAGTGTGGAAAAAACACTTTTCGCACTTGTGTTGGTGCAGGAAACCACTTTTTCACTTGTATTAGTGTGGAAAAAACACTTTTCGCACTTGTGTTAGTGTTGAAAAACCACTTTTCGCACTTGTGTTGGTGCAGGAAACCACTTTTGCACTTGTATTAGTGTGGAAAAAACACTTTTCGCACTTGTGTTAGTGTTGAAAAACCACTTTTCGCACTTGTGTTAGTGTTGAAAAACCACTTTTCGCACTTGTGTTAGTGTTGAAAAACCACTTTTCGCACTTGTGTTGGTGCAGGAAACCACTTTTGCACTTGTATTAGTGTGGAAAAAACACTTTTTGCACTTGTGATAGTGTTGAAAAACCACTTTTCACACTTGTGTTAGTGTTGAAAAACCACTTTTCGCACTTGTGTTAGTGTTGAAAAACCACTTTTTGCACTTGTGTTGGTGCAGGAAACCACTTTTTCACTTGTATTAGTGTGGAAAAAACACTTTTCGCACTTGTGTTGGTGTTGAAAAACCACTTTTCGCACTTGTGTTAGTGTTGAAAAACCACTTTTCGCACTTGTGTTAGTGTTGAAAAACCACTTTTCGCACTTGTGTGGTGCAGGAAACCACTTTTGCACTTGTATTAGTGTGGAAAAAACACTTTTCGCACTTGTGTTAGTGTTGAAAAACCACTTTTCGCACTTGTGTTAGTGTTGAAAAACCACTTTTCGCACTTGTGTTAGTGTTGAAAAACCACTTTTCGCACTTGTGTTGGTGCAGGAAACCACTTTTGCACTTGTATTAGTGTGGAAAAAACACTTTTCGCACTTGTGTTAGTGTTGAAAAACCACTTTTCGCACTTGAGTTAGTGTTGAAAAACCACTTTTCGCACTTGTGTTGGTGTAGGAAACCACTTTTGCACTTGTATTAGTGTGGAAAAAACACTTTTCGCACTTGTGTTAGTGTTGAAAAACCACTTTTCGCACTTGTGTTAGTGTTGAAAAACCACTTTTCGCACTTGAGTTAGTGTTGAAAAACCACTTTTCGCACTTGTGTTGGTGCAGGAAACCACTTTTGCACTTGTATTAGTGTGGAAAAAACACTTTTCGCACTTGTGTTAGTGTTGAAAAACCACTTTTCGCACTTGTGTTAGTGTTGAAAAACCACTTTTCGCACTTGTGTTAGTGTTGAAAAACCACTTTTCGCACTTGTGTTGGTGCAGGAAACCACTTTTGCACTTGTATTAGTGTGGAAAAAACACTTTTCGCACTTGTGTTAGTGTTGAAAAACCACTTTTCGCACTTGTGTTAGTGTTGAAAAACCACTTTTCGCACTTGAGTTAGTGTTGAAAAACCACTTTTCGCACTTGTGTTGGTGCAGGAAACCACTTTTGCACTTGTATTAGTGTGGAAAAAACACTTTTCGCACTTGTGTTAGTATTGAAAAACCACTTTTCGCACTTGTGTTGGTGCAGGAAACCACTTTTGCACTTGTATTAGTGTGGAAAAAACACTTTTCGCACTTGTGTTAGTGTTGAAAAACCACTTTTCGCACTTGTGTTAGTGTTGAAAAACCACTTTTCGCACTTGTGTTAGTGTTGAAAAACCACTTTTCGCACTTGTGTTGGTGCAGGAAACCACTTTTGCACTTGTATTAGTGTGGAAAAAACACTTTTTGCACTTGTGATAGTGTTGAAAAACCACTTTTCACACTTGTGTTAGTGTTGAAAAACCACTTTTCGCACTTGTGTTGGTGCAGGAAACCACTTTTGCAGTTGTATTAGTGTGGAAAAAACACTTTTCGCACTTGTGTTAGTGTTGAAAAACCACTTTTCGCACTTGTGTTAGTGTTGAAAAACCACTTTTTGCACTTGTGTTAGTGTTGAAAAACCACTTTTCGCACTTGTGTTGGTGCAGGAAACCACATTTGCACTTGTATTAGTGTGGAAAAAACACTTTTTGCACTTGTGATAGTGTTGAAAAACCACTTTTGGCACTTGTGTTAGTGTTGAAAAACCACTTATCGCACTTGTGTTAGTGTTGAAAAACCACTTTTCGCACTTGTGTTGGTGCAGGAAACCACATTTGCACTTGTATTAGTGTGGAAAAAACACTTTTTGCACTTGTGTTAGTGTTGAAAAACCACTTTTTGCACTTGTGTTAGTGTTGAAAAACCACTTTTCGCACTTGTGTTAGTGTTGAAAAACCACTTTTCGCACTTGTGTTGGTGCAGGAAACCACTTTTGCACTTGTATTAGTGTGGAAAAAACACTTTTCGCACTTGTGTTAGTGTTGAAAAACCACTTTTCGCACTTGTGTTAGTGTTGAAAAACCACTTTTCGCACTTGTGTTAGTGTTGAAAAACCACTTTTCGCACTTGTGTTGGTGCAGGAAACCACTTTTGCACTTGTATTAGTGTGGAAAAAACACTTTTCGCACTTGTGTTAGTGTTGAAAAACCACTTTTCGCACTTGTGTTGGTGCAGGAAACCACTTTTGCACTTGTATTAGTGTGGAAAAAACACTTTTCGCACTTGTGTTAGTGTTGAAAAACCACTTTTCGCACTTGTGTTAGTGTTGAAAAACCACTTTTCGCACTTGTGTTAGTGTTGAAAAACCACTTTTCGCACTTGTGTTGGTGCAGGAAACCACTTTTGCACTTGTATTAGTGTGGAAAAAACACTTTTTGCACTTGTGATAGTGTTGAAAAACCACTTTTCACACTTGTGTTAGTGTTGAAAAACCACTTTTCGCACTTGTGTTAGTGTTGAAAAACCACTTTTTGCACTTGTGTTGGTGCAGGAAACCACTTTTTCACTTGTATTAGTGTGGAAAAAACACTTTTCGCACTTGTGTTGGTGTTGAAAAACCACTTTTCGCACTTGTGTTAGTGTTGAAAAACCACTTTTCGCACTTGTGTTAGTGTTGAAAAACCACTTTTCGCACTTGTGTGGTGCAGGAAACCACTTTTGCACTTGTATTAGTGTGGAAAAAACACTTTTCGCACTTGTGTTAGTGTTGAAAAACCACTTTTCGCACTTGTGTTAGTGTTGAAAAACCACTTTTCGCACTTGTGTTAGTGTTGAAAAACCACTTTTCGCACTTGTGTTGGTGCAGGAAACCACTTTTGCACTTGTATTAGTGTGGAAAAAACACTTTTCGCACTTGTGTTAGTGTTGAAAAACCACTTTTCGCACTTGAGTTAGTGTTGAAAAACCACTTTTCGCACTTGTGTTGGTGTAGGAAACCACTTTTGCACTTGTATTAGTGTGGAAAAAACACTTTTCGCACTTGTGTTAGTGTTGAAAAACCACTTTTCGCACTTGTGTTAGTGTTGAAAAACCACTTTTCGCACTTGAGTTAGTGTTGAAAAACCACTTTTCGCACTTGTGTTGGTGCAGGAAACCACTTTTGCACTTGTATTAGTGTGGAAAAAACACTTTTCGCACTTGTGTTAGTGTTGAAAAACCACTTTTCGCACTTGTGTTAGTGTTGAAAAACCACTTTTCGCACTTGTGTTAGTGTTGAAAAACCACTTTTCGCACTTGTGTTGGTGCAGGAAACCACTTTTGCACTTGTATTAGTGTGGAAAAAACACTTTTCGCACTTGTGTTAGTGTTGAAAAACCACTTTTCGCACTTGTGTTAGTGTTGAAAAACCACTTTTCGCACTTGTGTTAGTGTTGAAAAACCACTTTTCGCACTTGTGTTGGTGCAGGAAACCACTTTTGCACTTGTATTAGTGTGGAAAAAACACTTTTCGCACTTGTGTTAGTGTTGAAAAACCACTTTTCGCACTTGTGTTAGTGTTGAAAAACCACTTTTCGCACTTGAGTTAGTGTTGAAAAACCACTTTTCGCACTTGTGTTGGTGCAGGAAACCACTTTTGCACTTGTATTAGTGTGGAAAAAACACTTTTCGCACTTGTGTTGGTGCAGGAAACCACTTTTTCACTTGTATTAGTGTGGAAAAAACACTTTTCGCACTTGTGTTAGTGTTGAAAAACCACTTTTCGCACTTGTGTTGGTGCAGGAAACCACTTTTGCACTTGTATTAGTGTGGAAAAAACACTTTTCGCACTTGTGTTAGTGTTGAAAAACCACTTTTCGCACTTGTGTTAGTGTTGAAAAACCACTTTTCGCACTTGTGTTAGTGTTGAAAAACCACTTTTCGCACTTGTGTTGGTGCAGGAAACCACTTTTGCACTTGTATTAGTGTGGAAAAAACACTTTTTGCACTTGTGATAGTGTTGAAAAACCACTTTTCACACTTGTGTTAGTGTTGAAAAACCACTTTTCGCACTTGTGTTAGTGTTGAAAAACCACTTTTTGCACTTGTGTTGGTGCAGGAAACCACTTTTTCACTTGTATTAGTGTGGAAAAAACACTTTTCGCACTTGTGTTGGTGTTGAAAAACCACTTTTCGCACTTGTGTTAGTGTTGAAAAACCACTTTTCGCACTTGTGTTAGTGTTGAAAAACCACTTTTCGCACTTGTGTGGTGCAGGAAACCACTTTTGCACTTGTATTAGTGTGGAAAAAACACTTTTCGCACTTGTGTTAGTGTTGAAAAACCACTTTTCGCACTTGTGTTAGTGTTGAAAAACCACTTTTCGCACTTGTGTTAGTGTTGAAAAACCACTTTTCGCACTTGTGTTGGTGCAGGAAACCACTTTTGCACTTGTATTAGTGTGGAAAAAACACTTTTCGCACTTGTGTTAGTGTTGAAAAACCACTTTTCGCACTTGAGTTAGTGTTGAAAAACCACTTTTCGCACTTGTGTTGGTGTAGGAAACCACTTTTGCACTTGTATTAGTGTGGAAAAAACACTTTTCGCACTTGTGTTAGTGTTGAAAAACCACTTTTCGCACTTGTGTTAGTGTTGAAAAACCACTTTTCGCACTTGAGTTAGTGTTGAAAAACCACTTTTCGCACTTGTGTTGGTGCAGGAAACCACTTTTGCACTTGTATTAGTGTGGAAAAAACACTTTTCGCACTTGTGTTAGTGTTGAAAAACCACTTTTCGCACTTGTGTTAGTGTTGAAAAACCACTTTTCGCACTTGTGTTAGTGTTGAAAAACCACTTTTCGCACTTGTGTTGGTGCAGGAAACCACTTTTGCACTTGTATTAGTGTGGAAAAAACACTTTTCGCACTTGTGTTAGTGTTGAAAAACCACTTTTCGCACTTGTGTTAGTGTTGAAAAACCACTTTTCGCACTTGAGTTAGTGTTGAAAAACCACTTTTCGCACTTGTGTTGGTGCAGGAAACCACTTTTGCACTTGTATTAGTGTGGAAAAAACACTTTTCGCACTTGTGTTAGTATTGAAAAACCACTTTTCGCACTTGTGTTGGTGCAGGAAACCACTTTTGCACTTGTATTAGTGTGGAAAAAACACTTTTCGCACTTGTGTTAGTGTTGAAAAACCACTTTTCGCACTTGTGTTAGTGTTGAAAAACCACTTTTCGCACTTGTGTTAGTGTTGAAAAACCACTTTTCGCACTTGTGTTGGTGCAGGAAACCACTTTTGCACTTGTATTAGTGTGGAAAAAACACTTTTTGCACTTGTGATAGTGTTGAAAAACCACTTTTCACACTTGTGTTAGTGTTGAAAAACCACTTTTCGCACTTGTGTTGGTGCAGGAAACCACTTTTGCAGTTGTATTAGTGTGGAAAAAACACTTTTCGCACTTGTGTTAGTGTTGAAAAACCACTTTTCGCACTTGTGTTAGTGTTGAAAAACCACTTTTTGCACTTGTGTTAGTGTTGAAAAACCACTTTTCGCACTTGTGTTGGTGCAGGAAACCACATTTGCACTTGTATTAGTGTGGAAAAAACACTTTTTGCACTTGTGATAGTGTTGAAAAACTACTTTTGGCACTTGTGTTAGTGTTGAAAAACCACTTATCGCACTTGTGTTAGTGTTGAAAAACCACTTTTCGCACTTGTGTTGGTGCAGGAAACCACATTTGCACTTGTATTAGTGTGGAAAAAACACTTTTTGCACTTGTGTTAGTGTTGAAAAACCACTTTTTGCACTTGTGTTAGTGTTGAAAAACCACTTTTCGCACTTGTGTTAGTGTTGAAAAACCACTTTTCGCACTTGCGTTGGTGCAGGAAACCACTTTTGCACTTGTATTAGTGTGGAAAAAACACTTTTCGCACTTGTGTTAGTGTTGAAAAACCACTTTTCGCACTTGTGTTAGTGTTGAAAAACCACTTTTCGCACTTGTGTTAGTGTTGAAAAACCACTTTTCGCACTTGTGTTGGTGCAGGAAACCACTTTTGCACTTGTATTAGTGTGGAAAAAACACTTTTCGCACTTGTGTTAGTGTTGAAAAACCACTTTTCGCACTTGTGTTGGTGCAGGAAACCACTTTTGCACTTGTATTAGTGTGGAAAAAACACTTTTCGCACTTGTGTTAGTGTTGAAAAACCACTTTTCGCACTTGTGTTAGTGTTGAAAAACCACTTTTCGCACTTGTGTTAGTGTTGAAAAACCACTTTTCGCACTTGTGTTGGTGCAGGAAACCACTTTTGCACTTGTATTAGTGTGGAAAAAACACTTTTTGCACTTGTGATAGTGTTGAAAAACCACTTTTCACACTTGTGTTAGTGTTGAAAAACCACTTTTCGCACTTGTGTTAGTGTTGAAAAACCACTTTTTGCACTTGTGTTGGTGCAGGAAACCACTTTTTCACTTGTATTAGTGTGGAAAAAACACTTTTCGCACTTGTGTTGGTGTTGAAAAACCACTTTTCGCACTTGTGTTAGTGTTGAAAAACCACTTTTCGCACTTGTGTTAGTGTTGAAAAACCACTTTTCGCACTTGTGTGGTGCAGGAAACCACTTTTGCACTTGTATTAGTGTGGAAAAAACACTTTTCGCACTTGTGTTAGTGTTGAAAAACCACTTTTCGCACTTGTGTTAGTGTTGAAAAACCACTTTTCGCACTTGTGTTAGTGTTGAAAAACCACTTTTCGCACTTGTGTTGGTGCAGGAAACCACTTTTGCACTTGTATTAGTGTGGAAAAAACACTTTTCGCACTTGTGTTAGTGTTGAAAAACCACTTTTCGCACTTGAGTTAGTGTTGAAAAACCACTTTTCGCACTTGTGTTGGTGTAGGAAACCACTTTTGCACTTGTATTAGTGTGGAAAAAACACTTTTCGCACTTGTGTTAGTGTTGAAAAACCACTTTTCGCACTTGTGTTAGTGTTGAAAAACCACTTTTCGCACTTGAGTTAGTGTTGAAAAACCACTTTTCGCACTTGTGTTGGTGCAGGAAACCACTTTTGCACTTGTATTAGTGTGGAAAAAACACTTTTCGCACTTGTGTTAGTGTTGAAAAACCACTTTTCGCACTTGTGTTAGTGTTGAAAAACCACTTTTCGCACTTGTGTTAGTGTTGAAAAACCACTTTTCGCACTTGTGTTGGTGCAGGAAACCACTTTTGCACTTGTATTAGTGTGGAAAAAACACTTTTCGCACTTGTGTTAGTGTTGAAAAACCACTTTTCGCACTTGTGTTAGTGTTCAAAAACCACTTTTCGCACTTGAGTTAGTGTTGAAAAACCACTTTTCGCACTTGTGTTGGTGCAGGAAACCACTTTTGCACTTGTATTAGTGTGGAAAAAACACTTTTCGCACTTGTGTTAGTGTTGAAAAACCACTTTTCGCACTTGTGTTGGTGCAGGAAACCACTTTTGCACTTGTATTAGTGTGGGAAAAACACTTTTCGCACTTGTGTTAGTGTTGAAAAACCACTTTTCGCACTTGTGTTAGTGTTGAAAAACCACTTTTCGCACTTGTGTTAGTGTTGAAAAACCACTTTTCGCACTTGTGTTGGTGCAGGAAACCACTTTTGCACTTGTATTAGTGTGGAAAAAACACTTTTTGCACTTGTGATAGTGTTGAAAAACCACTTTTCACACTTGTGTTAGTGTTGAAAAACCACTTTTCGCACTTGTGTTGGTGCAGGAAACCACTTTTGCAGTTGTATTAGTGTGGAAAAAACACTTTTCGCACTTGTGTTAGTGTTGAAAAACCACTTTTCGCACTTGTGTTAGTGTTGAAAAACCACTTTTTGCACTTGTGTTAGTGTTGAAAAACCACTTTTCGCACTTGTGTTGGTGCAGGAAACCACATTTGCACTTGTATTAGTGTGGAAAAAACACTTTTTGCACTTGTGATAGTGTTGAAAAACCACTTTTGGCACTTGTGTTAGTGTTGAAAAACCACTTATCGCACTTGTGTTAGTGTTGAAAAACCACTTTTCGCACTTGTGCTGGTGCAGGAAACCACATTTGCACTTGTATTAGTGTGGAAAAAACACTTTTTGCACTTGTGTTAGTGTTGAAAAACCACTTTTCGCACTTGTGTTGGTGCAGGAAACCACTTTTGCACTTGTATTAGTGTGGAAAAAACACTTTTCGCACTTGTGTTAGTGTTGAAAAACCACTTTTCGCACTTGTGTTAGTGTTGAAAAACCACTTTTCGCACTTGTGTTAGTGTTGAAAAACCACTTTTCGCACTTGTGTTGGTGCAGGAAACCACTTTTGCACTTGTATTAGTGTGGAAAAAACACTTTTCGCACTTATGTTAGTGTTGAAAAACCACTTTTCGCACTTGTGTTAGTGTTGAAAAACCACTTTTCGCACTTGTGTTGGTGCAGGAAACCACTTTTGCACTTGTATTAGTGTGGAAAAAACACTTTTCGCACTTGTGTTAGTGTTGAAAAACCACTTTTCGCACTTGTGTTGGTGCAGGAAACCACTTTTGCACTTGTATTAGTGTGGAAAAAACACTTTTCGCACTTGTGTTAGTGTTGAAAAACCACTTTTTGCACTTGTGTTAGTGTTGAAAAAACACTTTTCGCACTTGTGTTAGTGTTGAAAAACCACTTTTCGCACTTGTGTTGGTGCAGGAAACCACTTTTGCACTTGTATTAGTGTGGAAAAAACACTTTTTGCACTTGTGATAGTGTTGAAAAACCACTTTTCGCACTTGTGTTAGTGTTGAAAAACCACTTTTCGCACTTGTGTTAGTGTTGAAAAACCACTTTTCGCACTTGTGTTAGTGTTGAAAAACCACTTTTCGCACTTGTGTTAGTGTTGAAAAACCACTTTTCGCACTTGTGTTGGTGCAGGAAACCACTTTTGCACTTGTATTAGTGTGGAAAAAACACTTTTTGCACTTGTGTTAGTGTTGAAAAACCACTTTTCGCACTTGTGTTGGTGCAGGAAACCACATTTGCACTTGTATTAGTGTGGAAAAAACACTTTTTGCACTTGTGTTAGTGTTGAAAAACCACTTTTCGCACTTGTGTTAGTGTTGAAAAACCACTTTTCGCACTTGTGTTGGTGCAGGAAACCACTTTTGCACTTGTATTAGTGTGGAAAAAACACTTTTCACACTTGTGTTAGTGTTGAAAAACCACTTTTCGCACTTGTGTTAGTGTTGAAAAACCACTTTTTGCACTTGTGTTGGTGCAGGAAACCACTTTTGCAGTTGTATTAGTGTGGAAAAAACACTTTTCGCACTTGTGTTAGTGTTGAAAAACCACTTTTCGCACTTGTGTTAGTGTTGAAAAACCACTTTTTGCACTTGTGTTTGTGTTGAAAAACCACTTTTCGCACTTGTGTTGGTGCAGGAAACCACTTTTGCACTTGTATTAGTGTGGAAAAAACACTTTTCGCACTTGTGTTAGTGTTGAAAAACCACTTTTCGCACTTGTGTTAGTGTTGAAAAACCACTTTTTGCACTTGTGTTAGTGTTGAAAAATCACTTTTGGCACTTGTGTTGGTGCAGGAAACCACTTTTGCACTTGTATTAGTGTGGAAAAAACACTTTTCGCACTTGTGTTAGTGTTGAAAAACCACTTTTCGCACTTGTGTTAGTGTTGAAAAACCACTTTTCGCACTTGTGTTAGTGTTGAAAAACCACTTTTCGCACTTGTGTTGGTGCAGGAAACCACTTTTGCACTTGTATTAGTGTGGAAAAAACACTTTTCGCACTTCTGTTAGTGTTGAAAAACCACTTTTCGCACTTGTGTTAGTGTTGAAAAACCACTTTTCGCACTTGAGTTAGTGTTGAAAAACCACTTTTCGCACTTGTGTTGGTGCAGGAAACCACTTTTGCACTTGTATTAGTGTGGAAAAAACACTTTTCGCACTTGTGTTAGTGTTGAAAAACCACTTTTCGCACTTGTGTTAGTGTTGAAAAACCACTTTTCGCACTTGTGTTAGTGTTGAAAAACCACTTTTCGCACTTGTGTTGGTGCAGGAAACCACTTTTGCACTTGTATTAGTGTGGAAAAAACACTTTTCGCACTTATGTTAGTGTTGAAAAACCACTTTTCGCACTTGTGTTAGTGTTGAAAAACCACTTTTCGCACTTGTGTTGGTGCAGGAAACCACTTTTGCACTTGTATTAGTGTGGAAAAAACACTTTTCGCACTTGTGTTGGTGCAGGAAACCACTTTTGCACTTGTATTAGTGTGGAAAAAACACTTTTCGCACTTGTGTTAGTGTTGAAAAACCACTTTTCGCACTTGTGTTAGTGTTGAAAAACCACTTTTCGCACTTGTGTTAGTGTTGAAAAACCACTTTTCGCACTTGTGTTGGTGCAGGAAACCACTTTTGCACTTGTATTAGTGTGGAAAAAACACTTTTTGCACTTGTGATAGTGTTGAAAAACCACTTTTCACACTTGTGTTAGTGTTGAAAAACCACTTTTCGCACTTGTGTTAGTGTTGAAAAACCACTTTTTGCACTTGTGTTGGTGCAGGAAACCACTTTTTCACTTGTATTAGTGTGGAAAAAACACTTTTCGCACTTGTGTTGGTGTTGAAAAACCACTTTTCGCACTTGTGTTAGTGTTGAAAAACCACTTTTCGCACTTGTGTTAGTGTTGAAAAACCACTTTTCGCACTTGTGTGGTGCAGGAAACCACTTTTGCACTTGTATTAGTGTGGAAAAAACACTTTTCGCACTTATGTTAGTGTTGAAAAACCACTTTTCGCACTTGTGTTAGTGTTGAAAAACCACTTTTCGCACTTGTGTTAGTGTTGAAAAACCACTTTTCGCACTTGTGTTGGTGCAGGAAACCACTTTTGCACTTGTATTAGTGTGGAAAAAACACTTTTCGCACTTGTGTTAGTGTTGAAAAACCACTTTTCGCACTTGAGTTAGTGTTGAAAAACCACTTTTCGCACTTGTGTTGGTGTAGGAAACCACTTTTGCACTTGTATTAGTGTGGAAAAAACACTTTTCGCACTTGTGTTAGTGTTGAAAAACCACTTTTCGCACTTGTGTTAGTGTTGAAAAACCACTTTTCGCACTTGAGTTAGTGTTGAAAAACCACTTTTCGCACTTGTGTTGGTGCAGGAAACCACTTTTGCACTTGTATTAGTGTGGAAAAAACACTTTTCGCACTTGTGTTAGTGTTGAAAAACCACTTTTCGCACTTGTGTTAGTGTTGAAAAACCACTTTTCGCACTTGTGTTAGTGTTGAAAAACCACTTTTCGCACTTGTGTTGGTGCAGGAAACCACTTTTGCACTTGTATTAGTGTGGAAAAAACACTTTTCGCACTTGTGTTAGTGTTGAAAAACCACTTTTCGCACTTGTGTTAGTGTTCAAAAACCACTTTTCGCACTTGAGTTAGTGTTGAAAAACCACTTTTCGCACTTGTGTTGGTGCAGGAAACCACTTTTGCACTTGTATTAGTGTGGAAAAAACACTTTTCGCACTTGTGTTAGTGTTGAAAAACCACTTTTCGCACTTGTGTTGGTGCAGGAAACCACTTTTGCACTTGTATTAGTGTGGGAAAAACACTTTTCGCACTTGTGTTAGTGTTGAAAAACCACTTTTCGCACTTGTGTTAGTGTTGAAAAACCACTTTTTGCACTTGTGTTAGTGTTGAAAAACCACTTTTCGCACTTGTGTTGGTGCAGGAAACCACTTTTGCACTTGTATTAGTGTGGAAAAAACACTTTTTGCACTTGTGATAGTGTTGAAAAACCACTTTTCACACTTGTGTTAGTGTTGAAAAACCACTTTTCGCACTTGTGTTGGTGCAGGAAACCACTTTTGCAGTTGTATTAGTGTGGAAAAAACACTTTTCGCACTTGTGTTAGTGTTGAAAAACCACTTTTCGCACTTGTGTTCGTGTTGAAAAACCACTTTTTGCACTTGTGTTAGTGTTGAAAAACCACTTTTCGCACTTGTGTTGGTGCAGGAAACCACATTTGCACTTGTATTAGTGTGGAAAAAACACTTTTTGCACTTGTGATAGTGTTGAAAAACCACTTTTGGCACTTGTGTTAGTGTTGAAAAACCACTTATCGCACTTGTGTTAGTGTTGAAAAACCACTTTTCGCACTTGTGTTGGTGCAGGAAACCACATTTGCACTTGTATTAGTGTGGAAAAAACACTTTTTGCACTTGTGTTAGTGTTGAAAAACCACTTTTCGCACTTGTGTTGGTGCAGGAAACCACTTTTGCACTTGTATTAGTGTGGAAAAAACACTTTTCGCACTTGTGTTAGTGTTGAAAAACCACTTTTCGCACTTGTGTTAGTGTTGAAAAACCACTTTTCGCACTTGTGTTAGTGTTGAAAAACCACTTTTCGCACTTGTGTTGGTGCAGGAAACCACTTTTGCACTTGTATTAGTGTGGAAAAAACACTTTTCGCACTTATGTTAGTGTTGAAAAACCACTTTTCGCACTTGTGTTAGTGTTGAAAAACCACTTTTCGCACTTGTGTTGGTGCAGGAAACCACTTTTGCACTTGTATTAGTGTGGAAAAAACACTTTTCGCACTTGTGTTAGTGTTGAAAAACCACTTTTCGCACTTGTGTTGGTGCAGGAAACCACTTTTGCACTTGTATTAGTGTGGAAAAAACACTTTTCGCACTTGTGTTAGTGTTGAAAAACCACTTTTTGCACTTGTGTTAGTGTTGAAAAAACACTTTTCGCACTTGTGTTAGTGTTGAAAAACCACTTTTCGCACTTGTGTTGGTGCAGGAAACCACTTTTGCACTTGTATTAGTGTGGAAAAAACACTTTTTGCACTTGTGATAGTGTTGAAAAACCACTTTTCGCACTTGTGTTAGTGTTGAAAAACCACTTTTCGCACTTGTGTTAGTGTTGAAAAACCACTTTTCGCACTTGTGTTAGTGTTGAAAAACCACTTTTCGCACTTGTGTTAGTGTTGAAAAACCACTTTTCGCACTTGTGTTGGTGCAGGAAACCACTTTTGCACTTGTATTAGTGTGGAAAAAACACTTTTTGCACTTGTGTTAGTGTTGAAAAACCACTTTTCGCACTTGTGTTGGTGCAGGAAACCACATTTGCACTTGTATTAGTGTGGAAAAAACACTTTTTGCACTTGTGTTAGTGTTGAAAAACCACTTTTCGCACTTGTGTTAGTGTTGAAAAACCACTTTTCGCACTTGTGTTGGTGCAGGAAACCACTTTTGCACTTGTATTAGTGTGGAAAAAACACTTTTTACACTTGTGTTAGTGTTGAAAAACCACTTTTCGCACTTGTGTTAGTGTTGAAAAACCACTTTTTGCACTTGTGTTGGTGCAGGAAACCACTTTTGCAGTTGTATTAGTGTGGAAAAAACACTTTTCGCACTTGTGTTAGTGTTGAAAAACCACTTTTCGCACTTGTGTTAGTGTTGAAAAACCACTTTTTGCACTTGTGTTTGTGTTGAAAAACCACTTTTCGCACTTGTGTTGGTGCAGGAAACCACTTTTGCACTTGTATTAGTGTGGAAAAAACACTTTTCGCACTTGTGTTAGTGTTGAAAAACCACTTTTCGCACTTGTGTTAGTGTTGAAAAACCACTTTTTGCACTTGTGTTAGTGTTGAAAAATCACTTTTGGCACTTGTGTTGGTGCAGGAAACCACTTTTGCACTTGTATTAGTGTGGAAAAAACACTTTTCGCACTTGTGTTAGTGTTGAAAAACCACTTTTCGCACTTGTGTTAGTGTTGAAAAACCACTTTTCGCACTTGTGTTAGTGTTGAAAAACCACTTTTCGCACTTGTGTTGGTGCAGGAAACCACTTTTGCACTTGTATTAGTGTGGAAAAAACACTTTTCGCACTTCTGTTAGTGTTGAAAAACCACTTTTCGCACTTGTGTTAGTGTTGAAAAACCACTTTTCGCACTTGAGTTAGTGTTGAAAAACCACTTTTCGCACTTGTGTTGGTGCAGGAAACCACTTTTGCACTTGTATTAGTGTGGAAAAAACACTTTTCGCACTTGTGTTAGTGTTGAAAAACCACTTTTCGCACTTGTGTTAGTGTTGAAAAACCACTTTTCGCACTTGTGTTAGTGTTGAAAAACCACTTTTCGCACTTGTGTTGGTGCAGGAAACCACTTTTGCACTTGTATTAGTGTGGAAAAAACACTTTTCGCACTTATGTTAGTGTTGAAAAACCACTTTTCGCACTTGTGTTAGTGTTGAAAAACCACTTTTCGCACTTGTGTTGGTGCAGGAAACCACTTTTGCACTTGTATTAGTCTGGAAAAAACACTTTTCGCACTTGTGTTAGTGTTGAAAAACCACTTTTCGCACTTGTGTTGGTGCAGGAAACCACTTTTGCACTTGTATTAGTGTGGAAAAAACACTTTTCGCACTTGTGTTAGTGTTGAAAAACCACTTTTTGCACTTGTGTTAGTGTTGAAAAAACACTTTTCGCACTTGTGTTAGTGTTGAAAAACCACTTTTCGCACTTGTGTTGGTGCAGGAAACCACTTTTGCACTTGTATTAGTGTGGAAAAAACACTTTTTGCACTTGTGATAGTGTTGAAAAACCACTTTTCGCACTTGTGTTAGTGTTGAAAAACCACTTTTCGCACTTGTGTTAGTGTTGAAAAACCACTTTTCGCACTTGTGTTAGTGTTGAAAAACCACTTTTCGCACTTGTGTTAGTGTTGAAAAACCACTTTTCGCACTTGTGTTGGTGCAGGAAACCACTTTTGCACTTGTATTAGTGTGGAAAAAACACTTTTTGCACTTGTGATAGTGTTGAAAAACCACTTTTCACACTTGTGTTAGTGTTGAAAAACCACTTTTCGCACTTGTGTTAGTGTTGAAAAACCACTTTTCGCACTTGTGTTGGTGCAGGAAACCACTTTTTCACTTGTATTAGTGTGGAAAAAACACTTTTCGCACTTGTGTTGGTGTTGAAAAACCACTTTTCGCACTTGTGTTAGTGTTGAAAAACCACTTTTCGCACTTGTGTTAGTGTTGAAAAACCACTTTTCGCACTTGTGTTGGTGCAGGAAACCACTTTTGCACTTGTATTAGTGTGGAAAAAACACTTTTCGCACTTGTGTTAGTGTTGAAAAACCACTTTTCGCACTTGTGTTAGTGTTGAAAAATCACTTTTCGCACTTGTGTTGGTGCAGGAAACCACTTTTGCACTTGTATTAGTGTAGAAAAATACTTTTCGCACTTGTGTTAGTGTTGAAAAATCACTTTTCGCACTTGTGTTAGTGTTGAAAAACCTCTTTTCGCACTTGTGTTGATGCAGGAAACCACTTTTGCACTTGTATTAGTGTGGAAAAAACACTTTTCGCACTTGTGTTAGTGTTGAAAAACCACTTTTCGCAGTTGTGTTAGTGGTGAAAAACCACTTTTCGCACTTGTGTTAGTGTTGAAAAACCACTTTTCGCACTTGTGTTGGTGCAGGAAACCACTTTTGCACTTGTATTAGTGTGGAAAAAACACTTTTCGCACTTGTGTTAGTGTTGAAAAACCACTTTTCGCACTTGTGTTAGTGTTGAAAAACCACTTTTCGCACTTGTGTTAGTGTTGAAAAACCACTTTTCGCACTTGTGTTGGTGCAGGAAACCACATTTGCACTTGTATTAGTGTGGAAAAAACACTTTTTGCACTTGTGATAGTGTTGAAAAACCACTTTTGGCACTTGTGTTAGTGTTGAAAAACCACTTTTCGCACTTGTGTTAGTGTTGAAAAACCACTTTTCGCACTTGTGTTGGTGCAGGAAACCACATTTGCACTTGTATTAGTGTGGAAAAAACACTTTTTGCACTTGTGTTAGTGTTGAAAAACCACTTTTCGCACTTGTGTTAGTGTTGAAAAACCACTTTTCGCACTTGTGTTGGTGCAGGAAACCACTTTTGCACTTGTATTAGTGTGGAAAAAACACTTTTCGCACTTGTGTTAGTGTTGAAAAACCACTTTTCGCACTTGTGTTAGTGTTGAAAAACCACTTTTCGCACTTGTGTTGGTGCAGGAAACCACTTTTGCACTTGTATTAGTGTGGAAAAAACACTTTTCACACTTGTGTTAGTGTTGAAAAACCACTTTTCGCACTTGTGTTAGTGTTGAAAAACCACTTTTTGCACTTGTGTTGGTGCAGGAAACCACTTTTGCAGTTGTATTAGTGTGGAAAAAACACTTTTCGCACTTGTGTTAGTGTTGAAAAACCACTTTTCGCACTTGTGTTAGTGTTGAAAAACCACTTTTTGCACTTGTGTTTGTGTTGAAAAACCACTTTTCGCACTTGTGTTGGTGCAGGAAACCACTTTTGCACTTGTATTAGTGTGGAAAAAACACTTTTCGCACTTGTGTTAGTGTTGAAAAACCACTTTTCGCACTTGTGTTAGTGTTGAAAAACCACTTTTTGCACTTGTGTTAGTGTTGAAAAATCACTTTTGGCACTTGTGTTGGTGCAGGAAACCACTTTTGCACTTGTATTAGTGTGGAAAAAACACTTTTCGCACTTGTGTTAGTGTTGAAAAACCACTTTTCGCACTTGTGTTAGTGTTGAAAAACCACTTTTCGCACTTGTGTTAGTGTTGAAAAACCACTTTTCGCACTTGTGTTGGTGCAGGAAACCACTTTTGCACTTGTATTAGTGTGGAAAAAACACTTTTCGCACTTCTGTTAGTGTTGAAAAACCACTTTTCGCACTTGTGTTAGTGTTGAAAAACCACTTTTCGCACTTGAGTTAGTGTTGAAAAACCACTTTTCGCACTTGTGTTGGTGCAGGAAACCACTTTTGCACTTGTATTAGTGTGGAAAAAACACTTTTCGCACTTGTGTTAGTGTTGAAAAACCACTTTTCGCACTTGTGTTAGTGTTGAAAAACCACTTTTCGCACTTGTGTTAGTGTTGAAAAACCACTTTTCGCACTTGTGTTGGTGCAGGAAACCACTTTTGCACTTGTATTAGTGTGGAAAAAACACTTTTCGCACTTATGTTAGTGTTGAAAAACCACTTTTCGCACTTGTGTTAGTGTTGAAAAACCACTTTTCGCACTTGTGTTGGTGCAGGAAACCACTTTTGCACTTGTATTAGTGTGGAAAAAACACTTTTCGCACTTGTGTTGGTGCAGGAAACCACTTTTGCACTTGTATTAGTGTGGAAAAAACACTTTTCGCACTTGTGTTAGTGTTGAAAAACCACTTTTCGCACTTGTGTTAGTGTTGAAAAACCACTTTTCGCACTTGTGTTAGTGTTGAAAAACCACTTTTCGCACTTGTGTTGGTGCAGGAAACCACTTTTGCACTTGTATTAGTGTGGAAAAAACACTTTTTGCACTTGTGATAGTGTTGAAAAACCACTTTTCACACTTGTGTTAGTGTTGAAAAACCACTTTTCGCACTTGTGTTAGTGTTGAAAAACCACTTTTTGCACTTGTGTTGGTGCAGGAAACCACTTTTTCACTTGTATTAGTGTGGAAAAAACACTTTTCGCACTTGTGTTGGTGTTGAAAAACCACTTTTCGCACTTGTGTTAGTGTTGAAAAACCACTTTTCGCACTTGTGTTAGTGTTGAAAAACCACTTTTCGCACTTGTGTGGTGCAGGAAACCACTTTTGCACTTGTATTAGTGTGGAAAAAACACTTTTCGCACTTGTGTTAGTGTTGAAAAACCACTTTTCGCACTTGTGTTAGTGTTGAAAAACCACTTTTCGCACTTGTGTTAGTGTTGAAAAACCACTTTTCGCACTTGTGTTGGTGCAGGAAACCACTTTTGCACTTGTATTAGTGTGGAAAAAACACTTTTCGCACTTGTGTTAGTGTTGAAAAACCACTTTTCGCACTTGAGTTAGTGTTGAAAAACCACTTTTCGCACTTGTGTTGGTGTAGGAAACCACTTTTGCACTTGTATTAGTGTGGAAAAAACACTTTTCGCACTTGTGTTAGTGTTGAAAAACCACTTTTCGCACTTGTGTTAGTGTTGAAAAACCACTTTTCGCACTTGAGTTAGTGTTGAAAAACCACTTTTCGCACTTGTGTTGGTGCAGGAAACCACTTTTGCACTTGTATTAGTGTGGAAAAAACACTTTTCGCACTTGTGTTAGTGTTGAAAAACCACTTTTCGCACTTGTGTTAGTGTTGAAAAACCACTTTTCGCACTTGTGTTAGTGTTGAAAAACCACTTTTCGCACTTGTGTTGGTGCAGGAAACCACTTTTGCACTTGTATTAGTGTGGAAAAAACACTTTTCGCACTTGTGTTAGTGTTGAAAAACCACTTTTCGCACTTGTGTTAGTGTTCAAAAACCACTTTTCGCACTTGAGTTAGTGTTGAAAAACCACTTTTCGCACTTGTGTTGGTGCAGGAAACCACTTTTGCACTTGTATTAGTGTGGAAAAAACACTTTTCGCACTTGTGTTAGTGTTGAAAAACCACTTTTCGCACTTGTGTTGGTGCAGGAAACCACTTGTGCACTTGTATTAGTGTGGGAAAAACACTTTTCGCACTTGTGTTAGTGTTGAAAAACCACTTTTCGCACTTGTGTTAGTGTTGAAAAACCACTTTTCGCACTTGTGTTAGTGTTGAAAAACCACTTTTCGCACTTGTGTTGGTGCAGGAAACCACTTTTGCACTTGTATTAGTGTGGAAAAAACACTTTTTGCACTTGTGATAGTGTTGAAAAACCACTTTTCACACTTGTGTTAGTGTTGAAAAACCACTTTTCGCACTTGTGTTGGTGCAGGAAACCACTTTTGCAGTTGTATTAGTGTGGAAAAAACACTTTTCGCACTTGTGTTAGTGTTGAAAAACCACTTTTCGCACTTGTGTTAGTGTTGAAAAACCACTTTTTGCACTTGTGTTAGTGTTGAAAAACCACTTTTCGCACTTGTGTTGGTGCAGGAAACCACATTTGCACTTGTATTAGTGTGGAAAAAACACTTTTTGCACTTGTGATAGTGTTGAAAAACCACTTTTGGCACTTGTGTTAGTGTTGAAAAACCACTTATCGCACTTGTGTTAGTGTTGAAAAACCACTTTTCGCACTTGTGTTGGTGCAGGAAACCACATTTGCACTTGTATTAGTGTGGAAAAAACACTTTTTGCACTTGTGTTAGTGTTGAAAAACCACTTTTCGCACTTGTGTTGGTGCAGGAAACCACTTTTGCACTTGTATTAGTGTGGAAAAAACACTTTTCGCACTTGTGTTAGTGTTGAAAAACCACTTTTCGCACTTGTGTTAGTGTTGAAAAACCACTTTTCGCACTTGTGTTAGTGTTGAAAAACCACTTTTCGCACTTGTGTTGGTGCAGGAAACCACTTTTGCACTTGTATTAGTGTGGAAAAAACACTTTTCGCACTTATGTTAGTGTTGAAAAACCACTTTTCGCACTTGTGTTAGTGTTGAAAAACCACTTTTCGCACTTGTGTTGGTGCAGGAAACCACTTTTGCACTTGTATTAGTGTGGAAAAAACACTTTTCACACTTGTGTTAGTGTTGAAAAACCACTTTTCGCACTTGTGTTGGTGCAGGAAACCACTTTTGCACTTGTATTAGTGTGGAAAAAACACTTTTCGCACTTGTGTTAGTGTTGAAAAACCACTTTTTGCACTTGTGTTAGTGTTGAAAAAACACTTTTCGCACTTGTGTTAGTGTTGAAAAACCACTTTTCGCACTTGTGTTGGTGCAGGAAACCACTTTTGCACTTGTATTAGTGTGGAAAAAACACTTTTTGCACTTGTGATAGTGTTGAAAAACCACTTTTCGCACTTGTGTTAGTGTTGAAAAACCACTTTTCGCACTTGTGTTAGTGTTGAAAAACCACTTTTCGCACTTGTGTTAGTGTTGAAAAACCACTTTTCGCACTTGTGTTAGTGTTGAAAAACCACTTTTCGCACTTGTGTTGGTGCAGGAAACCACTTTTGCACTTGTATTAGTGTGGAAAAAACACTTTTTGCACTTGTGTTAGTGTTGAAAAACCACTTTTCGCACTTGTGTTGGTGCAGGAAACCACATTTGCACTTGTATTAGTGTGGAAAAAACACTTTTTGCACTTGTGTTAGTGTTGAAAAACCACTTTTCGCACTTGTGTTAGTGTTGAAAAACCACTTTTCGCACTTGTGTTGGTGCAGGAAACCACTTTTGCACTTGTATTAGTGTGGAAAAAACACTTTTCACACTTGTGTTAGTGTTGAAAAACCACTTTTCGCACTTGTGTTAGTGTTGAAAAACCACTTTTTGCACTTGTGTTGGTGCAGGAAACCACTTTTGCAGTTGTATTAGTGTGGAAAAAACACTTTTCGCACTTGTGTTAGTGTTGAAAAACCACTTTTCGCACTTGTGTTAGTGTTGAAAAACCACTTTTTGCACTTGTGTTTGTGTTGAAAAACCACTTTTCGCACTTGTGTTGGTGCAGGAAACCACTTTTGCACTTGTATTAGTGTGGAAAAAACACTTTTCGCACTTGTGTTAGTGTTGAAAAACCACTTTTCGCACTTGTGTTAGTGTTGAAAAACCACTTTTTGCACTTGTGTTAGTGTTGAAAAATCACTTTTGGCACTTGTGTTGGTGCAGGAAACCACTTTTGCACTTGTATTAGTGTGGAAAAAACACTTTTCGCACTTGTGTTAGTGTTGAAAAACCACTTTTCGCACTTGTGTTAGTGTTGAAAAACCACTTTTCGCACTTGTGTTAGTGTTGAAAAACCACTTTTCGCACTTGTGTTGGTGCAGGAAACCACTTTTGCACTTGTATTAGTGTGGAAAAAACACTTTTCGCACTTCTGTTAGTGTTGAAAAACCACTTTTCGCACTTGTGTTAGTGTTGAAAAACCACTTTTCGCACTTGAGTTAGTGTTGAAAAACCACTTTTCGCACTTGTGTTGGTGCAGGAAACCACTTTTGCACTTGTATTAGTGTGGAAAAAACACTTTTCGCACTTGTGTTAGTGTTGAAAAACCACTTTTCGCACTTGTGTTAGTGTTGAAAAACCACTTTTCGCACTTGTGTTAGTGTTGAAAAACCACTTTTCGCACTTGTGTTGGTGCAGGAAACCACTTTTGCACTTGTATTAGTGTGGAAAAAACACTTTTCGCACTTATGTTAGTGTTGAAAAACCACTTTTCGCACTTGTGTTAGTGTTGAAAAACCACTTTTCGCACTTGTGTTGGTGCAGGAAACCACTTTTGCACTTGTATTAGTGTGGAAAAAACACTTTTCGCACTTGTG
This sequence comes from Myxine glutinosa, assembly GCF_964187855.1. Classification (NCBI taxonomy): domain Eukaryota; kingdom Metazoa; phylum Chordata; class Myxini; order Myxiniformes; family Myxinidae; genus Myxine; species Myxine glutinosa. The sequence continues at coordinate 140,699 of NW_027616507.1, read as the reverse complement.
TTAGTGTTGAAAAACCACTTTTCGCACTTGTGTTGGTGCAGGAAACCACTTTTGCACTTGTATTAGTGTGGAAAAAACACTTTTCGCACTTGTGTTAGTGTTGAAAAACCACTTTTTGCACTTGTGTTAGTGTTGAAAAAACACTTTTCGCACTTGTGTTAGTGTTGAAAAACCACTTTTCGCACTTGTGTTGGTGCAGGAAACCACTTTTGCACTTGTATTAGTGTGGAAAAAACACTTTTTGCACTTGTGATAGTGTTGAAAAACCACTTTTCGCACTTGTGTTAGTGTTGAAAAACCACTTTTCGCACTTGTGTTAGTGTTGAAAAACCACTTTTCGCACTTGTGCTAGTGTTGAAAAACCACTTTTCGCACTTGTGTTAGTGTTGAAAAACCACTTTTCGCACTTGTGTTGGTGCAGGAAACCACTTTTGCAGTTGTATTAGTGTGGAAAAAACACTTTTCGCACTTGTGTTAGTGTTGAAAAACCACTTTTCGCACTTGTGTTAGTGTTGAAAAACCACTTTTTGCACTTGTGTTAGTGTTGAAAAACCACTTTTCGCACTTGTGTTGGTGCAGGAAACCACATTTGCACTTGTATTAGTGTGGAAAAAACACTTTTTGCACTTGTGATAGTGTTGAAAAACCACTTTTGGCACTTGTGTTAGTGTTGAAAAACCACTTATCGCACTTGTGTTAGTGTTGAAAAACCACTTTTCGCACTTGTGTTGGTGCAGGAAACCACATTTGCACTTGTATTAGTGTGGAAAAAACACTTTTTGCACTTGTGTTAGTGTTGAAAAACCACTTTTCGCACTTGTGTTGGTGCAGGAAACCACTTTTGCACTTGTATTAGTGTGGAAAAAACACTTTTCGCACTTGTGTTAGTGTTGAAAAACCACTTTTCGCACTTGTGTTAGTGTTGAAAAACCACTTTTCGCACTTGTGTTAGTGTTGAAAAACCACTTTTCGCACTTGTGTTGGTGCAGGAAACCACTTTTGCACTTGTATTAGTGTGGAAAAAACACTTTTCGCACTTATGTTAGTGTTGAAAAACCACTTTTCGCACTTGTGTTAGTGTTGAAAAACCACTTTTCGCACTTGTGTTGGTGCAGGAAACCACTTTTGCACTTGTATTAGTGTGGAAAAAACACTTTTCGCACTTGTGTTAGTGTTGAAAAACCACTTTTCGCACTTGTGTTGGTGCAGGAAACCACTTTTGCACTTGTATTAGTGTGGAAAAAACACTTTTCGCACTTGTGTTAGTGTTGAAAAACCACTTTTTGCACTTGTGTTAGTGTTGAAAAAACACTTTTCGCACTTGTGTTAGTGTTGAAAAACCACTTTTCGCACTTGTGTTGGTGCAGGAAACCACTTTTGCACTTGTATTAGTGTGGAAAAAACACTTTTTGCACTTGTGATAGTGTTGAAAAACCACTTTTCGCACTTGTGTTAGTGTTGAAAAACCACTTTTCGCACTTGTGTTAGTGTTGAAAAACCACTTTTCGCACTTGTGTTAGTGTTGAAAAACCACTTTTCGCACTTGTGTTAGTGTTGAAAAACCACTTTTCGCACTTGTGTTGGTGCAGGAAACCACTTTTGCACTTGTATTAGTGTGGAAAAAACACTTTTTGCACTTGTGTTAGTGTTGAAAAACCACTTTTCGCACTTGTGTTGGTGCAGGAAACCACATTTGCACTTGTATTAGTGTGGAAAAAACACTTTTTGCACTTGTGTTAGTGTTGAAAAACCACTTTTCGCACTTGTGTTAGTGTTGAAAAACCACTTTTCGCACTTGTGTTGGTGCAGGAAACCACTTTTGCACTTGTATTAGTGTGGAAAAAACACTTTTCACACTTGTGTTAGTGTTGAAAAACCACTTTTCGCACTTGTGTTAGTGTTGAAAAACCACTTTTTGCACTTGTGTTGGTGCAGGAAACCACTTTTGCAGTTGTATTAGTGTGGAAAAAACACTTTTCGCACTTGTGTTAGTGTTGAAAAACCACTTTTCGCACTTGTGTTAGTGTTGAAAAACCACTTTTTGCACTTGTGTTTGTGTTGAAAAACCACTTTTCGCACTTGTGTTGGTGCAGGAAACCACTTTTGCACTTGTATTAGTGTGGAAAAAACACTTTTCGCACTTGTGTTAGTGTTGAAAAACCACTTTTCGCACTTGTGTTAGTGTTGAAAAACCACTTTTTGCACTTGTGTTAGTGTTGAAAAATCACTTTTGGCACTTGTGTTGGTGCAGGAAACCACTTTTGCACTTGTATTAGTGTGGAAAAAACACTTTTCGCACTTGTGTTAGTGTTGAAAAACCACTTTTCGCACTTGTGTTAGTGTTGAAAAACCACTTTTCGCACTTGTGTTAGTGTTGAAAAACCACTTTTCGCACTTGTGTTGGTGCAGGAAACCACTTTTGCACTTGTATTAGTGTGGAAAAAACACTTTTCGCACTTCTGTTAGTGTTGAAAAACCACTTTTCGCACTTGTGTTAGTGTTGAAAAACCACTTTTCGCACTTGAGTTAGTGTTGAAAAACCACTTTTCGCACTTGTGTTGGTGCAGGAAACCACTTTTGCACTTGTATTAGTGTGGAAAAAACACTTTTCGCACTTGTGTTAGTGTTGAAAAACCACTTTTCGCACTTGTGTTAGTGTTGAAAAACCACTTTTCGCACTTGTGTTAGTGTTGAAAAACCACTTTTCGCACTTGTGTTGGTGCAGGAAACCACTTTTGCACTTGTATTAGTGTGGAAAAAACACTTTTCGCACTTATGTTAGTGTTGAAAAACCACTTTTCGCACTTGTGTTAGTGTTGAAAAACCACTTTTCGCACTTGTGTTGGTGCAGGAAACCACTTTTGCACTTGTATTAGTGTGGAAAAAACACTTTTCGCACTTGTGTTAGTGTTGAAAAACCACTTTTCGCACTTGTGTTGGTGCAGGAAACCACTTTTGCACTTGTATTAGTGTGGAAAAAACACTTTTCGCACTTGTGTTAGTGTTGAAAAACCACTTTTTGCACTTGTGTTAGTGTTGAAAAAACACTTTTCGCACTTGTGTTAGTGTTGAAAAACCACTTTTCGCACTTGTGTTGGTGCAGGAAACCACTTTTGCACTTGTATTAGTGTGGAAAAAACACTTTTTGCACTTGTGATAGTGTTGAAAAACCACTTTTCGCACTTGTGTTAGTGTTGAAAAACCACTTTTCGCACTTGTGTTAGTGTTGAAAAACCACTTTTCGCACTTGTGTTAGTGTTGAAAAACCACTTTTCGCACTTGTGTTAGTGTTGAAAAACCACTTTTCGCACTTGTGTTGGTGCAGGAAACCACTTTTGCACTTGTATTAGTGTGGAAAAAACACTTTTTGCACTTGTGATAGTGTTGAAAAACCACTTTTCACACTTGTGTTAGTGTTGAAAAACCACTTTTCGCACTTGTGTTAGTGTTGAAAAACCACTTTTCGCACTTGTGTTGGTGCAGGAAACCACTTTTTCACTTGTATTAGTGTGGAAAAAACACTTTTCGCACTTGTGTTGGTGTTGAAAAACCACTTTTCGCACTTGTGTTAGTGTTGAAAAACCACTTTTCGCACTTGTGTTAGTGTTGAAAAACCACTTTTCGCACTTGTGTTGGTGCAGGAAACCACTTTTGCACTTGTATTAGTGTGGAAAAAACACTTTTCGCACTTGTGTTAGTGTTGAAAAACCACTTTTCGCACTTGTGTTAGTGTTGAAAAATCACTTTTCGCACTTGTGTTGGTGCAGGAAACCACTTTTGCACTTGTATTAGTGTAGAAAAACACTTTTCGCACTTGTGTTAGTGTTGAAAAATCACTTTTCGCACTTGTGTTAGTGTTGAAAAACCTCTTTTCGCACTTGTGTTGATGCAGGAAACCACTTTTGCACTTGTATTAGTGTGGAAAAAACACTTTTCGCACTTGTGTTAGTGTTGAAAAACCACTTTTCGCAGTTGTGTTAGTGGTGAAAAACCACTTTTCGCACTTGTGTTAGTGTTGAAAAACCACTTTTCGCACTTGTGTTGGTGCAGGAAACCACTTTTGCACTTGTATTAGTGTGGAAAAAACACTTTTCGCACTTGTGTTAGTGTTGAAAAACCACTTTTCGCACTTGTGTTAGTGTTGAAAAACCACTTTTCGCACTTGTGTTAGTGTTGAAAAACCACTTTTCGCACTTGTGTTGGTGCAGGAAACCACATTTGCACTTGTATTAGTGTGGAAAAAACACTTTTTGCACTTGTGATAGTGTTGAAAAACCACTTTTGGCACTTGTGTTAGTGTTGAAAAACCACTTTTCGCACTTGTGTTAGTGTTGAAAAACCACTTTTCGCACTTGTGTTGGTGCAGGAAACCACATTTGCACTTGTATTAGTGTGGAAAAAACACTTTTTGCACTTGTGTTAGTGTTGAAAAACCACTTTTCGCACTTGTGTTAGTGTTGAAAAACCACTTTTCGCACTTGTGTTGGTGCAGGAAACCACTTTTGCACTTGTATTAGTGTGGAAAAAACACTTTTCGCACTTGTGTTAGTGTTGAAAAACCACTTTTCGCACTTGTGTTAGTGTTGAAAAACCACTTTTTGCACTTGTGTTGGTGCAGGAAACCACTTTTGCAGTTGTATTAGTGTGGAAAAAACACTTTTCGCACTTGTGTTAGTGTTGAAAAACCACTTTTCGCACTTGTGTTAGTGTTGAAAAACCACTTTTTGAACTTGTGTTTGTGTTGAAAAACCACTTTTCGCACTTGTGTTGGTGCAGGAAACCACATTTGCACTTGTATTAGTGTGGAAAAAACACTTTTTGCACTTGTGATAGTGTTGAAAAACCACTTTTGGCACTTGTGTTAGTGTTGAAAAACCACTTTTCGCACTTGTGTTAGTGTTGAAAAACCACTTTTCGCACTTGTGTTGGTGCAGGAAACCACATTTGCACTTGTACTAGTGTGGAAAAAACACTTTTCGCACTTGTGTTAGTGTTGAAAAACCACTTTTCGCACTTGTGTTAGTGTTGAAAAACCACTTTTCGCACTTGTGTTAGTGTTGAAAAACCACTTTTCGCACTTGTGTTGGTGCAGGAAACCACTTTTGCGCTTGTATTAGTGTGGAAAAAACACTTTTTGCACTTGTGATAGTGTTGAAAAACCACTTTTCGCACTTGTGTTAGTGTTGAAAAACCACTTTTCGCACTTGTGTTAGTGTTGAAAAACCACTTTTCGCACTTGTGTTGGTGCAGGAAACCACTTTTGCACTTGTATTAGTGTGGAAAAAACACTTTTCGCACTTGTGTTATTGTTGAAAAACCACTTTTCGCACTTGTGTTAGTGATGAAAAACCACTTTTCGCACTTGTGTTAGTGTTGAAAAACCACTTTTCGCACTTGTGTTAGTGTTGAAAAACCACTTTTCGCACTTGTGTGGTGCAGGAAACCACTTTTGCACTTGTATTAGTGTGGAAAAAACACTTTTCGCACTTGTGTTAGTGTTGAAAAACCACTTTTCGCACTTGTGTTAGTGTTGAAAAACCACTTTTCGCACTTGTGTTAGTGTTGAAAAACCACTTTTCGCACTTGTGTTGGTGCAGGAAACCACTTTTGCACTTGTATTAGTGTGGAAAAAACACTTTTCGCACTTGTGTTAGTGTTGAAAAACCACTTTTCGCACTTGAGTTAGTGTTGAAAAACCACTTTTCGCACTTGTGTTGGTGTAGGAAACCACTTTTGCACTTGTATTAGTGTGGAAAAAACACTTTTCGCACTTGTGTTAGTGTTGAAAAACCACTTTTCGCACTTGTGTTAGTGTTGAAAAACCACTTTTCGCACTTGAGTTAGTGTTGAAAAACCACTTTTCGCACTTGTGTTGGTGCAGGAAACCACTTTTGCACTTGTATTAGTGTGGAAAAAACACTTTTCGCACTTGTGTTAGTGTTGAAAAACCACTTTTCGCACTTGTGTTAGTGTTGAAAAACCACTTTTCGCACTTGTGTTAGTGTTGAAAAACCACTTTTCGCACTTGTGTTGGTGCAGGAAACCACTTTTGCACTTGTATTAGTGTGGAAAAAACACTTTTCGCACTTGTGTTAGTGTTGAAAAACCACTTTTCGCACTTGTGTTAGTGTTCAAAAACCACTTTTCGCACTTGAGTTAGTGTTGAAAAACCACTTTTCGCACTTGTGTTGGTGCAGGAAACCACTTTTGCACTTGTATTAGTGTGGAAAAAAACACTTTTCGCACTTGTGTTCGTGTTGAAAAACCACTTTTCGCACTTGTGTTGGTGCAGGAAACCACTTTTGCACTTGTATTAGTGTGGGAAAAACACTTTCGCACTTGTGTTAGTGTTGAAAAACCACTTTTCGCACTTGTGTTAGTGTTGAAAAACCACTTTTCGCACTTGTGTTAGTGTTGAAAAACCACTTTTCGCACTTGTGTTGGTGCAGGAAACCACTTTTGCACTTGTATTAGTGTGGAAAAAACACTTTTTGCACTTGTGATAGTGTTGAAAAACCACTTTTCACACTTGTGTTAGTGTTGAAAAACCACTTTTCGCACTTGTGTTGGTGCAGGAAACCACTTTTGCAGTTGTATTAGTGTGGAAAAAACACTTTTCGCACTTGTGTTAGTGTTGAAAAACCACTTTTCGCACTTGTGTTAGTGTTGAAAAACCACTTTTTGCACTTGTGTTAGTGTTGAAAAACCACTTTTCGCACTTGTGTTGGTGCAGGAAACCACATTTGCACTTGTATTAGTGTGGAAAAAACACTTTTTGCACTTGTGATAGTGTTGAAAAACCACTTTTGGCACTTGTGTTAGTGTTGAAAAACCACTTATCGCACTTGTGTTAGTGTTGAAAAACCACTTTTCGCACTTGTGTTGGTGCAGGAAACCACATTTGCACTTGTATTAGTGTGGAAAAAACACTTTTTGCACTTGTGTTAGTGTTTGAAAAACCACTTTTTGCACTTGTGTTAGTGTTGAAAAACCACTTTTCGCACTTGTGTTAGTGTTGAAAAACCACTTTTCGCACTTGTGTTGGTGCAGGACACCACGTTTGCACTTGTATTAGTGTGGAAAAAACACTTTTCGCACTTGTGTTAGTGTTGAAAAACCACTTTTCGCACTTGTGTTAGTGTTGAAAAACCACTTTTTGCAATTGTGTTAGTGCAGGAAACCACTTTTGCAGTTGTATTAGTGTGGAAAAAACACTTTTCGCACTTGTGTTAGTGTTGAAAAACCACTTTTCGCTCTTGTGTTAGTGTTGAAAAACCACTTTTCGCACTTGTGTTAGTGTTGAAAAACCACTTTTCGCACTTGTGTTGGTGCAGGAAACCACTTTTGCACTTGTATTAGTGTGGAAAAAACACTTTTCGCACTTGTGTTAGTGTTGAAAAACCACTTTTCGCACTTGTGTTAGTGTTGAAAAACCACTTTTTGCACTTGTGTTAGTGTTGAAAAATCACTTTTGGCACTTGTGTTGGTGCAGGAAACCACTTTTGCACTTGTATTAGTGTGGAAAAAACACTTTTCGCACTTGTGTTAGTGTTGAAAAACCACTTTTCGCACTTGTGTTAGTGTTGAAAAACCACTTTTCGCACTTGTGTTAGTGTTGAAAAACCACTTTTCGCACTTGTGTTGGTGCAGGAAACCACTTTTGCACTTGTATTAGTGTGGAAAAAACACTTTTCGCACTTGTGTTAGTGTTGAAAAACCACTTTTCGCACTTGTGTTAGTGTTGAAAAACCACTTTTCGCACTTGAGTTAGTGTTGAAAAACCACTTTTCGCACTTGTGTTGGTGCAGGAAACCACTTTTGCACTTGTATTAGTGTGGAAAAAAACACTTTTCGCACTTGTGTTAGTGTTGAAAAACCACTTTTCGCACTTGTGTTAGTGTTGAAAAACCACTTTTCGCACTTGTGTTGGTGCAGGAAACCACTTTTGCACTTGTATTAGTGTGGAAAAAACACTTTTCGCACTTGTGTTAGTGTTGAAAAACCACTTTTCGCACTTGTGTTAGTGTTGAAAAACCACTTTTCGCACTTGTGTTGGTGCAGGAAACCACTTTTGCACTTGTATTAGTGTGGAAAAAACACTTTTCGCACTTGTGTTAGTGTTGAAAAACCACTTTTCGCACTTGTGTTGGTGCAGGAAACCACTTTTGCACTTGTATTAGTGTGGAAAAAACACTTTTCGCACTTGTGTTAGTGTTGAAAAACCACTTTTCGCACTTGTGTTAGTGTTGAAAAAACACTTTTCGCACTTGTGTTAGTGTTGAAAAACCACTTTTCGCACTTGTGTTGGTGCAGGAAACCACTTTTGCACTTGTATTAGTGTGGAAAAAACACTTTTTGCACTTGTGATAGTGTTGAAAAACCACTTTTCGCACTTGTGTTAGTGTTGAAAAACCACTTTTCGCACTTGTGTTAGTGTTGAAAAACCACTTTTCGCACTTGTGTTAGTGTTGAAAAACCACTTTTCGCACTTGTGTTAGTGTTGAAAAACCACTTTTCGCACTTGTGTTGGTGCAGGAAACCACTTTTGCACTTGTATTAGTGTGGAAAAAACACTTTTCGCACTTGTGTTAGTGTTGAAAAACCACTTTTCGCACTTGTGTTAGTGTTCAAAAACCACTTTTCGCACTTGAGTTAGTGTTGAAAAACCACTTTTCGCACTTGTGTTGGTGCAGGAAACCACTTTTGCACTTGTATTAGTGTGGAAAAAACACTTTTCGCACTTGTGTTCGTGTTGAAAAACCACTTTTCGCACTTGTGTTGGTGCAGGAAACCACTTTTGCACTTGTATTAGTGTGGGAAAAACACTTTTCGCACTTGTGTTAGTGTTGAAAAACCACTTTTCGCACTTGTGTTAGTGTTGAAAAACCACTTTTCGCACTTGTGTTAGTGTTGAAAAACCACTTTTCGCACTTGTGTTGGTGCAGGAAACCACTTTTGCACTTGTATTAGTGTGGAAAAAACACTTTTTGCACTTGTGATAGTGTTGAAAAACCACTTTTCACACTTGTGTTAGTGTTGAAAAACCACTTTTCGCACTTGTGTTGGTGCAGGAAACCACTTTTGCAGTTGTATTAGTGTGGAAAAAACACTTTTCGCACTTGTGTTAGTGTTGAAAAACCACTTTTCGCACTTGTGTTAGTGTTGAAAAACCACTTTTTGCACTTGTGTTAGTGTTGAAAAACCACTTTTCGCACTTGTGTTGGTGCAGGAAACCACATTTGCACTTGTATTAGTGTGGAAAAAACACTTTTTGCACTTGTGATAGTGTTGAAAAACCACTTTTGGCACTTGTGTTAGTGTTGAAAAACCACTTATCGCACTTGTGTTAGTGTTGAAAAACCACTTTTCGCACTTGTGTTGGTGCAGGAAACCACATTTGCACTTGTATTAGTGTGGAAAAAACACTTTTTGCACTTGTGTTAGTGTTGAAAAACCACTTTTTGCACTTGTGTTAGTGTTGAAAAACCACTTTTCGCACTTGTGTTAGTGTTGAAAAACCACTTTTCGCACTTGTGTTGGTGCAGGACACCACGTTTGCACTTGTATTAGTGTGGAAAAAACACTTTTCGCACTTGTGTTAGTGTTGAAAAACCACTTTTCGCACTTGTGTTAGTGTTGAAAAACCACTTTTTGCAATTGTGTTAGTGCAGGAAACCACTTTTGCAGTTGTATTAGTGTGGAAAAAACACTTTTCGCACTTGTGTTAGTGTTGAAAAACCACTTTTCGCTCTTGTGTTAGTGTTGAAAAACCACTTTTCGCACTTGTGTTAGTGTTGAAAAACCACTTTTCGCACTTGTGTTGGTGCAGGAAACCACTTTTGCACTTGTATTAGTGTGGAAAAAACACTTTTCGCACTTGTGTTAGTGTTGAAAAACCACTTTTCGCACTTGTGTTAGTGTTGAAAAACCACTTTTTGCACTTGTGTTAGTGTTGAAAAATCACTTTTGGCACTTGTGTTGGTGCAGGAAACCACTTTTGCACTTGTATTAGTGTGGAAAAAACACTTTTCGCACTTGTGTTAGTGTTGAAAAACCACTTTTCGCACTTGTGTTAGTGTTGAAAAACCACTTTTCGCACTTGTGTTAGTGTTGAAAAACCACTTTTCGCACTTGTGTTGGTGCAGGAAACCACTTTTGCACTTGTATTAGTGTGGAAAAAACACTTTTCGCACTTGTGTTAGTGTTGAAAAACCACTTTTCGCACTTGTGTTAGTGTTGAAAAACCACTTTTCGCACTTGAGTTAGTGTTGAAAAACCACTTTTCGCACTTGTGTTGGTGCAGGAAACCACTTTTGCACTTGTATTAGTGTGGAAAAAACACTTTTCGCACTTGTGTTAGTGTTGAAAAACCACTTTTCGCACTTGTGTTAGTGTTGAAAAACCACTTTTCGCACTTGTGTTGGTGCAGGAAACCACTTTTGCACTTGTATTAGTGTGGAAAAAACACTTTTCGCACTTGTGTTAGTGTTGAAAAACCACTTTTCGCACTTGTGTTAGTGTTGAAAAACCACTTTTCGCACTTGTGTTGGTGCAGGAAACCACTTTTGCACTTGTATTAGTGTGGAAAAAACACTTTTCGCACTTGTGTTAGTGTTGAAAAACCACTTTTCGCACTTGTGTTGGTGCAGGAAACCACTTTTGCACTTGTATTAGTGTGGAAAAAACACTTTTCGCACTTGTGTTAGTGTTGAAAAACCACTTTTCGCACTTGTGTTAGTGTTGAAAAAACACTTTTCGCACTTGTGTTAGTGTTGAAAAACCACTTTTCGCACTTGTGTTGGTGCAGGAAACCACTTTTGCACTTGTATTAGTGTGGAAAAAACACTTTTTGCACTTGTGATAGTGTTGAAAAACCACTTTTCGCACTTGTGTTAGTGTTGAAAAACCACTTTTCGCACTTGTGTTAGTGTTGAAAAACCACTTTTCGCACTTGTGTTAGTGTTGAAAAACCACTTTTCGCACTTGTGTTAGTGTTGAAAAACCACTTTTCGCACTTGTGTTGGTGCAGGAAACCACTTTTGCACTTGTATTAGTGTGGAAAAAACACTTTTTGCACTTGTGATAGTGTTGAAAAACCACTTTTCACACTTGTGTTAGTGTTGAAAAACCACTTTTCGCACTTGTGTTAGTGTTGAAAAACCACTTTTCGCACTTGTGTTGGTGCAGGAAACCACTTTTTCACTTGTATTAGTGTGGAAAAAACACTTTTCGCACTTGTGTTGGTGTTGAAAAACCACTTTTCGCACTTGTGTTAGTGTTGAAAAACCACTTTTCGCACTTGTGTTAGTGTTGAAAAACCACTTTTCGCACTTGTGTTGGTGCAGGAAACCACTTTTGCACTTGTATTAGTGTGGAAAAAACACTTTTCGCACTTGTGTTAGTGTTGAAAAACCACTTTTCGCACTTGTGTTAGTGTTGAAAAATCACTTTTCGCACTTGTGTTGGTGCAGGAAACCACTTTTGCACTTGTATTAGTGTAGAAAAACACTTTTCGCACTTGTGTTAGTGTTGAAAAATCACTTTTCGCACTTGTGTTAGTGTTGAAAAACCTCTTTTCGCACTTGTGTTGATGCAGGAAACCACTTTTGCACTTGTATTAGTGTGGAAAAAACACTTTTCGCACTTGTGTTAGTGTTGAAAAACCACTTTTCGCAGTTGTGTTAGTGGTGAAAAACCACTTTTCGCACTTGTGTTAGTGTTGAAAAACCACTTTTCGCACTTGTGTTGGTGCAGGAAACCACTTTTGCACTTGTATTAGTGTGGAAAAAACACTTTTCGCACTTGTGTTAGTGTTGAAAAACCACTTTTCGCACTTGTGTTAGTGTTGAAAAACCACTTTTCGCACTTGTGTTAGTGTTGAAAAACCACTTTTCGCACTTGTGTTGGTGCAGGAAACCACATTTGCACTTGTATTAGTGTGGAAAAAACACTTTTTGCACTTGTGATAGTGTTGAAAAACCACTTTTGGCACTTGTGTTAGTGTTGAAAAACCACTTTTCGCACTTGTGTTAGTGTTGAAAAACCACTTTTCGCACTTGTGTTGGTGCAGGAAACCACATTTGCACTTGTATTAGTGTGGAAAAAACACTTTTTGCACTTGTGTTAGTGTTGAAAAACCACTTTTCGCACTTGTGTTAGTGTTGAAAAACCACTTTTCGCACTTGTGTTGGTGCAGGAAACCACTTTTGCACTTGTATTAGTGTGGAAAAAACACTTTTCACACTTGTGTTAGTGTTGAAAAACCACTTTTCACACTTGTGTTAGTGTTGAAAAACCACTTTTTGCACTTGTGTTGGTGCAGGAAACCACTTTTGCAGTTGTATTAGTGTGGAAAAAACACTTTTCGCACTTGTGTTAGTGTTGAAAAACCACTTTTCGCACTTGTGTTAGTGTTGAAAAACCACTTTTTGCACTTGTGTTTGTGTTGAAAAACCACTTTTCGCACTTGTGTTGGTGCAGGAAACCACTTTTGCACTTGTATTAGTGTGGAAAAAACACTTTTCGCACTTGTGTTAGTGTTGAAAAACCACTTTTCGCACTTGTGTTAGTGTTGAAAAACCACTTTTTGCACTTGTGTTAGTGTTGAAAAATCACTTTTGGCACTTGTGTTGGTGCAGGAAACCACTTTTGCACTTGTATTAGTGTGGAAAAAACACTTTTCGCACTTGTGTTAGTGTTGAAAAACCACTTTTCGCACTTGTGTTAGTGTTGAAAAACCACTTTTCGCACTTGTGTTAGTGTTGAAAAACCACTTTTCGCACTTGTGTTGGTGCAGGAAACCACTTTTGCACTTGTATTAGTGTGGAAAAAACACTTTTCGCACTTCTGTTAGTGTTGAAAAACCACTTTTCGCACTTGTGTTAGTGTTGAAAAACCACTTTTCGCACTTGAGTTAGTGTTGAAAAACCACTTTTCGCACTTGTGTTGGTGCAGGAAACCACTTTTGCACTTGTATTAGTGTGGAAAAAACACTTTTCGCACTTGTGTTAGTGTTGAAAAACCACTTTTCGCACTTGTGTTAGTGTTGAAAAACCACTTTTCGCACTTGTGTTAGTGTTGAAAAACCACTTTTCGCACTTGTGTTGGTGCAGGAAACCACTTTTGCACTTGTATTAGTGTGGAAAAAACACTTTTCGCACTTATGTTAGTGTTGAAAAACCACTTTTCGCACTTGTGTTAGTGTTGAAAAACCACTTTTCGCACTTGTGTTGGTGCAGGAAACCACTTTTGCACTTGTATTAGTGTGGAAAAAACACTTTTCGCACTTGTGTTAGTGTTGAAAAACCAGTTTTCGCACTTGTGTTGGTGCAGGAAACCACTTTTGCACTTGTATTAGTGTGGAAAAAACACTTTTCGCACTTGTGTTAGTGTTGAAAAACCACTTTTTGCACTTGTGTTAGTGTTGAAAAAACACTTTTCGCACTTGTGTTAGTGTTGAAAAACCACTTTTCGCACTTGTGTTGGTGCAGGAAACCACTTTTGCACTTGTATTAGTGTGGAAAAAACACTTTTTGCACTTGTGATAGTGTTGAAAAACCACTTTTCGCACTTGTGTTAGTGTTGAAAAACCACTTTTCGCACTTGTGTTAGTGTTGAAAAACCACTTTTCGCACTTGTGTTAGTGTTGAAAAACCACTTTTCGCACTTGTGTTAGTGTTGAAAAACCACTTTTCGCACTTGTGTTGGTGCAGGAAACCACTTTTGCACTTGTATTAGTGTGGAAAAAACACTTTTTGCACTTGTGATAGTGTTGAAAAACCACTTTTCACACTTGTGTTAGTGTTGAAAAACCACTTTTCGCACTTGTGTTAGTGTTGTAAAACCACTTTTCGCACTTGTGTTGGTGCAGGAAACCACTTTTTCACTTGTATTAGTGTGGAAAAAACACTTTTCGCACTTGTGTTGGTGTTGAAAAACCACTTTTCGCACTTGTGTTAGTGTTGAAAAACCACTTTTCGCACTTGTGTTAGTGTTGAAAAACCACTTTTCGCACTTGTGTTGGTGCAGGAAACCACTTTTGCACTTGTATTAGTGTGGAAAAAACACTTTTCGCACTTGTGTTAGTGTTGAAAAACCACTTTTCGCACTTGTGTTAGTGTTGAAAAATCACTTTTCGCACTTGTGTTGGTGCAGGAAACCACTTTTGCACTTGTATTAGTGTAGAAAAACACTTTTCGCACTTGTGTTAGTGTTGAAAAATCACTTTTCGCACTTGTGTTAGTGTTGAAAAACCTCTTTTCGCACTTGTGTTGATGCAGGAAACCACTTTTGCACTTGTATTAGTGTGGAAAAAACACTTTTCGCACTTGTGTTAGTGTTGAAAAACCACTTTTCGCAGTTGTGTTAGTGGTGAAAAACCACTTTTCGCACTTGTGTTAGTGTTGAAAAACCACTTTTCGCACTTGTGTTGGTGCAGGAAACCACTTTTGCACTTGTATTAGTGTGGAAAAAACACTTTTCGCACTTGTGTTAGTGTTGAAAAACCACTTTTCGCACTTGTGTTAGTGTTGAAAAACCACTTTTCGCACTTGTGTTAGTGTTGAAAAACCACTTTTCGCACTTGTGTTGGTGCAGGAAACCACATTTGCACTTGTATTAGTGTGGAAAAAACACTTTTTGCACTTGTGATAGTGTTGAAAAACCACTTTTGGCACTTGTGTTAGTGTTGAAAAACCACTTTTCGCACTTGTGTTAGTGTTGAAAAACCACTTTTCGCACTTGTGTTGGTGCAGGAAACCACATTTGCACTTGTATTAGTGTGGAAAAAACACTTTTTGCACTTGTGTTAGTGTTGAAAAACCACTTTTCGCACTTGTGTTAGTGTTGAAAAACCACTTTTCGCACTTGTGTTGGTGCAGGAAACCACTTTTGCACTTGTATTAGTGTGGAAAAAACACTTTTCGCACTTGTGTTAGTGTTGAAAAACCACTTTTCGCACTTGTGTTAGTGTTGAAAAACCACTTTTTGCACTTGTGTTGGTGCAGGAAACCACTTTTGCAGTTGTATTAGTGTGGAAAAAACACTTTTCGCACTTGTGTTAGTGTTGAAAAACCACTTTTCGCACTTGTGTTAGTGTTGAAAAACCACTTTTTGCACTTGTGTTTGTGTTGAAAAACCACTTTTCGCACTTGTGTTGGTGCAGGAAACCACATTTGCACTTGTATTAGTGTGGAAAAAACACTTTTTGCACTTGTGATAGTGTTGAAAAACCACTTTTGGCACTTGTGTTAGTGTTGAAAAACCACTTTTCGCACTTGTGTTAGTGTTGAAAAACCACTTTTCGCACTTGTGTTAGTGTTGAAAAACCACTTTTCGCACTTGTGTTGGTGCAGGAAACCACTTTTGCGCTTGTATTAGTGTGGAAAAAACACTTTTTGCACTTGTGATAGTGTTGAAAAACCACTTTTCGCACTTGTGTTAGTGTTGAAAAACCACTTTTCGCACTTGTGTTAGTGTTGAAAAACCACTTTTCGCACTTGTGTTGGTGCAGGAAACCACTTTTGCACTTGTATTAGTGTGGAAAAAACACTTTTCGCACTTGTGTTATTGTTGAAAAACCACTTTTCGCACTTGTGTTAGTGATGAAAAACCACTTTTCGCACTTGTGTTAGTGTTGAAAAACCACTTTTCGCACTTGTGTTGGTGCAGGAAACCACTTTTGCACTTGTATTAGTGTGGAAAAAACACTTTTCGCACTTGTGTTAGTGTTGAAAAACCACTTTTCGCACTTGTGTTAGTGTTGAAAAACCACTTTTCGCACTTGTGTTGGTGCAGGAAACCACTTTTGCACTTGTATTAGTGTGGAAAAAACACTTTTCGCACTTGTGATAGTGTGGAAACAACACTTTTCGCACTTGTGTTAGTGTTGAAAAATCACTTTTCGCACTTGTGTTAGTGATGAAAAACCACTTTTCACACTTGTGTTAGTGTTGAAAAACCACTTTTCGCACTTGTGTTGGTGCAGGAAACCACTTTTGCACTTATATTAGTGTGGAAAAAACACTTTTCGCACTTGTGATAGTGTGGAAAAAACACTTTTCGCACTTGTGTTAGTGTTGAAAAACCACTTTTCGCACTTGTGTTAGTGATGAAAAACCACTTTTCGCACTTGTGTTAGTGTTGAAAAACCACTTTTCGCACTTGTGTTGTTGCAGGAAACCACTTTTGCACTTGTATTAGTGTGGAAAAAACACTTTTCGCACTTGTGTTAGTGTTGAAAAACAACTTTTCGCACTTGTGTTAGTGTTGAAAAACCACTTTTCGCACTTGTGTTGGTGCAGGAAACCACTTTTGCAGTTGTATTAGTGTGGAAAAAACACTTTTCACACTTGTGTTAGTGTTGAAAAACCACTTTTCGCACTTGTGTTAGTGTTGAAAAACCACTTTTCGCACTTGTGTTAGTGTTGAAAAACCACTTTTCGCACTTGTGTTGGTGCAGGAAACCACATTTGCACTTGTATTAGTGTGGAAAAAACACTTTTTGCACTTGTGTTAGTGTTGAAAAACCACTTTTTGCACTTGTGTTAGTGTTGAAAAATCACTTTTCGCACTTGTGTTGGTGCAGGAAACCACTTTTGCACTTGTATTAGTGTGGAAAAAACACTTTTCGCACTTGTGTTAGTGTTGAAAAACCACTTTTCGCACTTGTGTTAGTGTTGAAAAACCACTTTTCGCACTTGTGTTAGTGTTGAAAAACCACTTTTCGCACTTGTGTTGGTGCAGGAAACCACTTTTGCACTTGTATTAGTGTGGAAAAAACACTTTTCGCACTTGTGTTAGTGTTGAAAAACCACTTTTCGCAATTGTGTTAGTGTTGAAAAACCACTTTTCGCACTTGAGTTAGTGTTGAAAAACCACTTTTCGCACTTGTGTTGGTGCAGGAAACCACTTTTGCACTTGTATTAGTGTGGAAAAAACACTTTTCGCACTTGTGTTAGTGTTGAAAAACCACTTTTCGCACTTGTGTTAGTGTTGAAAAACCACTTTTCGCACTTGTGTTAGTGTTGAAAAACCACTTTTCGCACTTGTGTTGGTGCAGGAAACCACTTTTGCACTTGTATTAGTGTGGAAAAAACACTTTTCGCACTTGTGTTAGTGTTGAAAAACCACTTTTCGCACTTGTGTTAGTGTTGAAAAACCACTTTTCGCACTTGTGTGGTGCAGGAAACCACTTTTGCACTTGTATTAGTGTGGAAAAAAACACTTTTTGCACTTGTGATAGTGTTGAAAAACCACTTTTTGCACTTGTGTTAGTGTTGAAAAATCACTTTTCGCACTTGTGTTGGTGTAGGAAACCACTTTTGCACTTGTATTAGTGTGGAAAAAACACTTTTCGCACTTGTGTTAGTGTTGAAAAACCACTTTTCGCACTTGTGTTGGTGCAGGAAACCACTTTTGCACTTGTATTAGTGTGGAAAAAACACTTTTCGCACTTGTGTTAGTGTTGAAAAACCACTTTTCGCACTTGTGTTAGTGTTGAAAAAACACTTTTCGCACTTGTGTTAGTGTTGAAAAACCACTTTTCGCACTTGTGTTGGTGCAGGAAACCACTTTTGCACTTGTATTAGTGTGGAAAAAACACTTTTTGCACTTGTGATAGTGTTGAAAAACCACTTTTCGCACTTGTGTTAGTGTTGAAAAACCACTTTTCGCACTTGTGTTAGTGTTGAAAAACCACTTTTCGCACTTGTGTTAGTGTTGAAAAACCACTTTTCGCACTTGTGTTAGTGTTGAAAAACCACTTTTCGCACTTGTGTTGGTGCAGGAAACCACTTTTGCACTTGTATTAGTGTGGAAAAAACACTTTTTGCACTTGTGATAGTGTTGAAAAACCACTTTTCACACTTGTGTTAGTGTTGAAAAACCACTTTTCGCACTTGTGTTAGTGTTGAAAAACCACTTTTCGCACTTGTGTTGGTGCAGGAAACCACTTTTTCACTTGTATTAGTGTGGAAAAAACACTTTTCGCACTTGTGTTGGTGTTGAAAAACCACTTTTCGCACTTGTGTTAGTGTTGAAAAACCACTTTTCGCACTTGTGTTAGTGTTGAAAAACCACTTTTCGCACTTGTGTTGGTGCAGGAAACCACTTTTGCACTTGTATTAGTGTGGAAAAAACACTTTTCGCACTTGTGTTAGTGTTGAAAAACCACTTTTCGCACTTGTGTTAGTGTTGAAAAATCACTTTTCGCACTTGTGTTGGTGCAGGAAACCACTTTTGCACTTGTATTAGTGTAGAAAAACACTTTTCGCACTTGTGTTAGTGTTGAAAAATCACTTTTCGCACTTGTGTTAGTGTTGAAAAACCTCTTTTCGCACTTGTGTTGATGCAGGAAACCACTTTTGCACTTGTATTAGTGTGGAAAAAACACTTTTCGCACTTGTGTTAGTGTTGAAAAACCACTTTTCGCAGTTGTGTTAGTGGTGAAAAACCACTTTTCACACTTGTGTTAGTGTTGAAAAACCACTTTTCGCACTTGTGTTGGTGCAGGAAACCACTTTTGCACTTGTATTAGTGTGGAAAAAACACTTTTCGCACTTGTGTTAGTGTTGAAAAACCACTTTTCGCACTTGTGTTAGTGTTGAAAAACCACTTTTCGCACTTGTGTTAGTGTTGAAAAACCACTTTTCGCACTTGTGTTGGTGCAGGAAACCACATTTGCACTTGTATTAGTGTGGAAAAAACACTTTTTGCACTTGTGATAGTGTTGAAAAACCACTTTTGGCACTTGTGTTAGTGTTGAAAAACCACTTTTCGCACTTGTGTTAGTGTTGAAAAACCACTTTTCGCACTTGTGTTGGTGCAGGAAACCACATTTGCACTTGTATTAGTGTGGAAAAAACACTTTTTGCACTTGTGTTAGTGTTGAAAAACCACTTTTCGCACTTGTGTTAGTGTTGAAAAACCACTTTTCGCACTTGTGTTGGTGCAGGAAACCACTTTTGCACTTGTATTAGTGTGGAAAAAACACTTTTCGCACTTGTGTTAGTGTTGAAAAACCACTTTTCGCACTTGTGTTAGTGTTGAAAAACCACTTTTTGCACTTGTGTTGGTGCAGGAAACCACTTTTGCAGTTGTATTAGTGTGGAAAAAACACTTTTCGCACTTGTGTTAGTGTTGAAAAACCACTTTTCGCACTTGTGTTAGTGTTGAAAAACCACTTTTTGCACTTGTGTTTGTGTTGAAAAACCACTTTTCGCACTTGTGTTGGTGCAGGAAACCACATTTGCACTTGTATTAGTGTGGAAAAAACACTTTTTGCACTTGTGATAGTGTTGAAAAACCACTTTTGGCACTTGTGTTAGTGTTGAAAAACCACTTTTCGCACTTGTGTTAGTGTTGAAAAACCACTTTTCGCACTTGTGTTGGTGCAGGAAACCACATTTGCACTTGTACTAGTGTGGAAAAAACACTTTTCGCACTTGTGTTAGTGTTGAAAAACCACTTTTCGCACTTGTGTTAGTGTTGAAAAACCACTTTTCGCACTTGTGTTAGTGTTGAAAAACCACTTTTCGCACTTGTGTTGGTGCAGGAAACCACTTTTGCGCTTGTATTAGTGTGGAAAAAACACTTTTTGCACTTGTGATAGTGTTGAAAAACCACTTTTCGCACTTGTGTTAGTGTTGAAAAACCACTTTTCGCACTTGTGTTAGTGTTGAAAAACCACTTTTCGCACTTGTGTTGGTGCAGGAAACCACTTTTGCACTTGTATTAGTGTGGAAAAAACACTTTTCGCACTTGTGTTATTGTTGAAAAACCACTTTTCGCACTTGTGTTAGTGATGAAAAACCACTTTTCGCACTTGTGTTAGTGTTGAAAAACCACTTTTCGCACTTGTGTTGGTGCAGGAAACCACTTTTGCACTTGTATTAGTGTGGAAAAAACACTTTTCGCACTTGTGTTAGTGTTGAAAAACCACTTTTCGCACTTGTGTTAGTGTTGAAAAACCACTTTTCGCACTTGTGTTGGTGCAGGAAACCACTTTTGCACTTGTATTAGTGTGGAAAAAACACTTTTCGCACTTGTGATAGTGTGGAAACAACACTTTTCGCACTTGTGTTAGTGTTGAAAAATCACTTTTCGCACTTGTGTTAGTGATGAAAAACCACTTTTCACACTTGTGTTAGTGTTGAAAAACCACTTTTCGCACTTGTGTTGGTGCAGGAAACCACTTTTGCACTTATATTAGTGTGGAAAAAACACTTTTCGCACTTGTGATAGTGTGGAAAAAACACTTTTCGCACTTGTGTTAGTGTTGAAAAACCACTTTTCGCACTTGTGTTAGTGATGAAAAACCACTTTTCGCACTTGTGTTAGTGTTGAAAAACCACTTTTCGCACTTGTGTTGTTGCAGGAAACCACTTTTGCACTTGTATTAGTGTGGAAAAAACACTTTTCGCACTTGTGTTAGTGTTGAAAAACAACTTTTCGCACTTGTGTTAGTGTTGAAAAACCACTTTTCGCACTTGTGTTGGTGCAGGAAACCACTTTTGCAGTTGTATTAGTGTGGAAAAAACACTTTTCACACTTGTGTTAGTGTTGAAAAACCACTTTTCGCACTTGTGTTAGTGTTGAAAAACCACTTTTCGCACTTGTGTTAGTGTTGAAAAACCACTTTTCGCACTTGTGTTGGTGCAGGAAACCACATTTGCACTTGTATTAGTGTGGAAAAAACACTTTTTGCACTTGTGTTAGTGTTGAAAAACCACTTTTTGCACTTGTGTTAGTGTTGAAAAATCACTTTTCGCACTTGTGTTGGTGCAGGAAACCACTTTTGCACTTGTATTAGTGTGGAAAAAACACTTTTCGCACTTGTGTTAGTGTTGAAAAACCACTTTTCGCACTTGTGTTAGTGTTGAAAAACCACTTTTCGCACTTGTGTTAGTGTTGAAAAACCACTTTTCGCACTTGTGTTGGTGCAGGAAACCACTTTTGCACTTGTATTAGTGTGGAAAAAACACTTTTCGCACTTGTGTTAGTGTTGAAAAACCACTTTTCGCACTTGTGTTAGTGTTGAAAAACCACTTTTCGCACTTGTGTGGTGCAGGAAACCACTTTTGCACTTGTATTAGTGTGGAAAAAAACACTTTTTGCACTTGTGATAGTGTTGAAAAACCACTTTTTGCACTTGTGTTAGTGTTGAAAAATCACTTTTCGCACTTGTGTTGGTGTAGGAAACCACTTTTGCACTTGTATTAGTGTGGAAAAAACACTTTTCGCACTTGTGTTAGTGTTGAAAAACCACTTTTCGCACTTGTGTTAGTGTTGAAAAACCACTTTTCGCACTTGTGTTAGTGTTGAAAAACCACTTTTCGCACTTGTGTTGGTGCAGGAAACCACTTTTGCACTTGTATTAGTGTGGAAAAAACACTTTTCGTACTTGTGTTAGTGTTGAAAAACCACTTTTCGCACTTGAGTTAGTGTTGAAAAACCACTTTTCGCACTTGTGTTGGTGTAGGAAACCACTTTTGCACTTGTATTAGTGTGGAAAAAACACTTTTCGCATTTGTGTTAGTGTTGAAAAACCACTTTTCGCACTTGTGTTAGTGTTGAAAAACCACTTTTCGCACTTGTGTTAGTGTTGAAAAACCACTTTTCGCACTTGTGTTGGTGCAGGAAACCACTTTTGCACTTGTATTAGTGTGGAAAAAACACTTTTCGCACTTGTGTTAGTGTTGAAAAACCACTTTTCGCACTTGTGTTGGTGCAGGAAACCACTTTTGCACTTGTATTAGTGTGGAAAAAACACTTTTCGCACTTGTGTTAGTGTTGAAAAACCACTTTTCGCACTTGTGTTAGTGTTGAAAAACCACTTTTCGCACTTGTGTTAGTGTTGAAAAACCACTTTTCGCACTTGTGTTGGTGCAGGAAACCACTTTTGCACTTGTATTAGTGTGGAAAAAACACTTTTTGCACTTGTGATAGTGTTGAAAAACCACTTTTCACACTTGTGTTAGTGTTGAAAAACCACTTTTCGCACTTGTGTTAGTGTTGAAAAAACACTTTTTGCACTTGTGTTGGTGCAGGAAACCACTTTTTCACTTGTATTAGTGTGGAAAAAACACTTTTCGCACTTGTGTTGGTGTTGAAAAACCACTTTTCGCACTTGCGTTAGTGTTGAAAAACCACTTTTCGCACTTGTGTTAGTGTTGAAAAACCACTTTTCGCACTTGTGTTGGTGCAGGAAACCACTTTTGCACTTGTATTAGTGTGGAAAAAACACTTTTCACACTTGTGTTAGTGTTGAAAAACCACTTTTCGCACTTGTGTTAGTGTTGAAAAAACACTTTTCGCACTTGTGTTGGTGCAGGAAACCACTTTTGCACTTGTATTAGTGTGGAAAAACACTTTTCGCACTTGTTAGTGTTGAAAAATCACTTTTCGCACTTGTGTTAGTGTTGAAAAGCCTCTTTTCACACTTGTGTTGGTGCAGGAAACCACTGTTGCACTTGTATTAGTGTGGAAAAAACACTTTTCGCACTTGTGTTAGTGTTGAAAAACCACTTTTCGCAGTTGTGTTAGTGTTGAAAAACCACTTTTCACACTTGTGTTAGTGTTGAAAAACCACTTTTTGCACTTGTGTTGGTGCAGGAAACCACTTTTGCACTTGTATTAGTGTTGAAAAACCACTTTTCGCACTTGTGTTAGTGTTGAAAAACCACTTTTCGCACTTGTGTTAGTGTTGAAAAACCACTTTTCGCACTTGTGTTGGTGCAGGAAACCACTTTTGCACTTGTATTAGTGTGGAAAAAACACTTTTCGCACTTGTGTTAGTGTTGAAAAACCACTTTTCGCACTTGTGTTAGTGTTGAAAAACCACTTTTCGCACTTGTGTTCATGCAGGAAACCACTTTTGCAGTTGTATTAGTGTGGAAAAAACACTTTTCGCACTTGTGTTAGTGTTGAAAAACCACTTTTCGCACTTGTGTTAGTGTTGAAAAACCACTTTTTGCACTTGAGTTAGTGTTGAAAAACCACTTTTCGCACTTGTGTTGGTGCAGGAAACCACTTTTGCACTTGTATTAGTGTGGAAAAAACACTTTTCGCACTTGTGTTAGTGTTGAAAAACCACTTTTCGCACTTGTGTTAGTGTTGAAAAACCACTTTTCGCACTTGTGTTAGTGTTGAAAAACCACTTTTCGCACTTGTGTTAGTGTTGAAAAACCACTTTTCGCACTTGTGTTGGTGCAGGAAACCACTTTTGCACTTGTATTAGTGTGGAAAAAACACTTTTCGCACTTGTGTTAGTGTTGAAAAACCACTTTTCGCACTTGTGTTAGTGTTGAAAAACCACTTTTCGCACTTGTGTGGTGCAGGAAACCACTTTTGCACTTGTATTAGTGTGGAAAAAAACACTTTTTGCACTTGTGATAGTGTTGAAAAACCACTTTTTGCACTTGTGTTAGTGTTGAAAAATCACTTTTCGCACTTGTGTTGGTGTAGGAAACCACTTTTGCACTTGTATTAGTGTGGAAAAAACACTTTTCGCACTTGTGTTAGTGTTGAAAAACCACTTTTCGCACTTGTGTTAGTGATGAAAAACCACTTTTCGCACTTGTGTTGGTGTAGGAAACCACTTTTGCACTTGTATTAGTGTGGAAAAAACACTTTTCGCACTTGTGTTATTGTTGAAAAACCACTTTTCGCACTTGTGTTAGTGATGAAAAACCACTTTTCGCACTTGTGTTAGTGTTGAAAAACCACTTTTCGCACTTGTGTTGGTGCAGGAAACCACTTTTGCACTTGTATTAGTGTGGAAAAAACACTTTTCGCACTTGTGTTAGTGTTGAAAAACCACTTTTCGCACTTGTGTTAGTGTTGAAAAACCACTTTTCGCACTTGTGTTGGTGCAGGAAACCACTTTTGCACTTGTATTAGTGTGGAAAAAACACTTTTCGCACTTGTGATAGTGTGGAAACAACACTTTTCGCACTTGTGTTAGTGTTGAAAAATCACTTTTCGCACTTGTGTTAGTGATGAAAAACCACTTTTCACACTTGTGTTAGTGTTGAAAAACCACTTTTCGCACTTGTGTTGGTGCAGGAAACCACTTTTGCACTTATATTAGTGTGGAAAAAACACTTTTCGCACTTGTGATAGTGTGGAAAAAACACTTTTCGCACTTGTGTTAGTGTTGAAAAACCACTTTTCGCACTTGTGTTAGTGATGAAAAACCACTTTTCGCACTTGTGTTAGTGTTGAAAAACCACTTTTCGCACTTGTGTTGTTGCAGGAAACCACTTTTGCACTTGTATTAGTGTGGAAAAAACACTTTTCGCACTTGTGTTAGTGTTGAAAAACAACTTTTCGCACTTGTGTTAGTGTTGAAAAACCACTTTTCGCACTTGTGTTGGTGCAGGAAACCACTTTTGCAGTTGTATTAGTGTGGAAAAAACACTTTTCACACTTGTGTTAGTGTTGAAAAACCACTTTTCGCACTTGTGTTAGTGTTGAAAAACCACTTTTCGCACTTGTGTTAGTGTTGAAAAACCACTTTTCGCACTTGTGTTGGTGCAGGAAACCACATTTGCACTTGTATTAGTGTGGAAAAAACACTTTTTGCACTTGTGTTAGTGTTGAAAAACCACTTTTTGCACTTGTGTTAGTGTTGAAAAATCACTTTTCGCACTTGTGTTGGTGCAGGAAACCACTTTTGCACTTGCATTAGTGTGGAAAAAACACTTTTCGCACTTGTGTTAGTGTTGAAAAACCACTTTTCGCACTTGTGTTAGTGTTGAAAAACCACTTTTCGCACTTGTGTTAGTGTTGAAAAACCACTTTTCGCACTTGTGTTGGTGCAGGAAACCACTTTTGCACTTGTATTAGTGTGGAAAAAACACTTTTCGCACTTGTGTTAGTGTTGAAAAACCACTTTTCGCAATTGTGTTAGTGTTGAAAAACCACTTTTCGCACTTGAGTTAGTGTTGAAAAACCACTTTTCGCACTTGTGTTGGTGCAGGAAACCACTTTTGCACTTGTATTAGTGTGGAAAAAACACTTTTCGCACTTGTGTTAGTGTTGAAAAACCACTTTTCGCACTTGTGTTAGTGTTGAAAAACCACTTTTCGCACTTGTGTTAGTGTTGAAAAACCACTTTTCGCACTTGTGTTGGTGCAGGAAACCACTTTTGCACTTGTATTAGTGTGGAAAAAACACTTTTCGCACTTGTGTTAGTGTTGAAAAACCACTTTTCGCACTTGTGTTAGTGTTGAAAAACCACTTTTCGCACTTGTGTGGTGCAGGAAACCACTTTTGCACTTGTATTAGTGTGGAAAAAAACACTTTTTGCACTTGTGATAGTGTTGAAAAACCACTTTTTGCACTTGTGTTAGTGTTGAAAAATCACTTTTCGCACTTGTGTTGGTGTAGGAAACCACTTTTGCACTTGTATTAGTGTGGAAAAAACACTTTTCGCACTTGTGTTAGTGTTGAAAACCCACTTTTCGCACTTGTGTTAGTGTTGAAAAACCACTTTTCGCACTTGTGTTAGTGTTGAAAAACCACTTTTCGCACTTGTGTTGGTGCAGGAAACCACTTTTGCACTTGTATTAGTGTGGAAAAAACACTTTTCGCACTTGTGTTAGTGTTGAAAAACCACTTTTCGCACTTGAGTTAGTGTTGAAAAACCACTTTTCGCACTTGTGTTGGTGTAGGAAACCACTTTTGCACTTGTATTAGTGTGGAAAAAACACTTTTCGCATTTGTGTTAGTGTTGAAAAACCACTTTTCGCACTTGTGTTAGTGTTGAAAAACCACTTTTCGCACTTGTGTTAGTGTTGAAAAACCACTTTTCGCACTTGTGTTGGTGCAGGAAACCACTTTTGCACTTGTATTAGTGTGGAAAAAACACTTTTCGCACTTGTGTTAGTGTTGAAAAACCACTTTTCGCACTTGTGTTGGTGCAGGAAACCACTTTTGCACTTGTATTAGTGTGGAAAAAACACTTTTCGCACTTGTGTTAGTGTTGAAAAACCACTTTTCGCACTTGTGTTAGTGTTGAAAAACCACTTTTCGCACTTGTGTTAGTGTTGAAAAACCACTTTTCGCACTTGTGTTGGTGCAGGAAACCACTTTTGCACTTGTATTAGTGTGGAAAAAACACTTTTTGCACTTGTGATAGTGTTGAAAAACCACTTTTCACACTTGTGTTAGTGTTGAAAAACCACTTTTCGCACTTGTGTTAGTGTTGAAAAAACACTTTTTGCACTTGTGTTGGTGCAGGAAACCACTTTTTCACTTGTATTAGTGTGGAAAAAACACTTTTCGCACTTGTGTTGGTGTTGAAAAACCACTTTTCGCACTTGTGTTAGTGTTGAAAAACCACTTTTCGCACTTGTGTTAGTGTTGAAAAACCACTTTTCGCACTTGTGTTGGTGCAGGAAACCACTTTTGCACTTGTATTAGTGTGGAAAAAACACTTTTCACACTTGTGTTAGTGTTGAAAAACCACTTTTCGCACTTGTGTTAGTGTTGAAAAAACACTTTTCGCACTTGTGTTGGTGCAGGAAACCACTTTTGCACTTGTATTAGTGTGGAAAAACACTTTTCGCACTTGTTAGTGTTGAAAAATCACTTTTCGCACTTGTGTTAGTGTTGAAAAGCCTCTTTTCACACTTGTGTTGGTGCAGGAAACCACTTTTGCACTTGTATTAGTGTGGAAAAAACACTTTTCGCACTTGTGTTAGTGTTGAAAAACCACTTTTCGCAGTTGTGTTAGTGTTGAAAAACCACTTTTCACACTTGTGTTAGTGTTGAAAAACCACTTTTTGCACTTGTGTTGGTGCAGGAAACCACCACTTGTATTAGTGTTGAAAAACCACTTTTCGCACTTGTGTTAGTGTTGAAAAACCACTTTTCGCACTTGTGTTAGTGTTGAAAAACCACTTTTCGCACTTGTGTTGGTGCAGGAAACCACTTTTGCACTTGTATTAGTGTGGAAAAAACACTTTTCGCACTTGTGTTAGTGTTGAAAAACCACTTTTCGCACTTGTGTTAGTGTTGAAAAACCACATTTCGCACTTATATTCGTGCAATAAACCACTTTTGCAGTTGTATTAGTGTGGAAAAAACACTTTTCGCACTTGTGTTAGTGTTGAAAAACCACTTTTCGCACTTGTGTTAGTGTTGAAAAACCACTTTTTGCACTTGTGTTAGTGTTGAAAAACCACTTTTCGCACTTGTGTTGGTGCAGGAAACCACATTTGCACTTGTATTAGTGTGGAAAAAACACTTTTTGCACTTGTGATAGTGTTGAAAAACCACTTTTGGCACTTGTGTTAGTGTTGAAAAACCACTTATCGCACTTGTGTTAGTGTTGAAAAACCACTTTTCGCACTTGTGTTGGTGCAGGAAACCACATTTGCACTTGTATTAGTGTGGAAAAAACACTTTTTGCACTTGTGTTAGTGTTGAAAAACCACTTTTTGCACTTGTGTTAGTGTTGAAAAATCACTTTTCGCACTTGTGTTGGTGCAGGAAACCACTTTTGCACTTGTATTAGTGTGGAAAAAACACTTTTCGCACTTGTGTTAGTGTTGAAAAACCACTTTTCGCACTTGTGTTAGTGTTGAAAAACCACTTTTCGCACTTGTGTTAGTGTTGAAAAACCACTTTTCGCACTTGTGTTGGTGCAGGAAACCACTTTTGCACTTGTATTAGTGTGGAAAAAACACTTTTCGCACTTGTGTTAGTGTTGCAAAACCACTTTTCGCACTTGTGTTAGTGTTGAAAAACCACATTTCGCACTTGTGTTGGTGCAGGAAACCACTTTTGCACTTGTATTTATGTGGAAAAAACACTTTTTGCACTTGTGTTAGTGTTGAAAAACCACTTTTCGCACTTGTGTTAGTGTTGAAAAACCACTTTTCACACTTGTGTTAGTGTTGAAAAACCACTTTTCGCAATTGTGTTAGTGCAGGAAACCACTTTTGCAGTTGTATTAGTGTGGAAAAAACACTTTTCGCACTTGTGTTAGTGTTGAAAAACCACTTTTCGCTCTTGTGTTAGTGTTGAAAAACCACTTTTCGCACTTGTGTTAGTGTTGAAAAACCACTTTTCGCACTTGTGTTGGTGCAGGAAACCACTTTTGCACTTGTATTAGTGTGGAAAAAACACTTTTTGCACTTGTGTTAGTGTTGAAAAACCACTTTTCGCACTTGTGTTAGTGTTGAAAAACCACTTTTCGCAATTGTGTTAGTGCAGGAAACCACTTTTGCAGTTGCATTAGTGTGGAAAAAACACTTTTCGCACTTGTGTTTGTGTTGAAAAACCACTTTTCGCACTTGTGTTGGTGCAGGAAACCACTTTTGCACTTGTATTAGTGTGGAAAAAACACTTTTCGCACTTGTGTTAGTGTTGAAAAACCACTTTTCGCACTTGTGTTAGTGTTGAAAACCACTTTTTGCACTTGTGTTAGTGTTGAAAAATCACATTTCGCACTTGTGTTGGTGCAGGAAACCACTTTTGCACTTGTATTAGTGTGGAAAAAACACTTTTCACACTTGTGTTAGTGTTGAAAAACCACTTTTCGCACTTGTGTTAGTGTTGAAAAAACACTTTTCGCACTTGTGTTGGTGCAGGAAACCACTTTTGCACTTGTATTAGTGTGGAAAAACACTTTTCGCACTTGTTAGTGTTGAAAAATCACTTTTCGCACTTGTGTTAGTGTTGAAAAGCCTCTTTTCACACTTGTGTTGGTGCAGGAAACCACTGTTGCACTTGTATTAGTGTGGAAAAAACACTTTTCGCACTTGTGTTAGTGTTGAAAAACCACTTTTCGCAGTTGTGTTAGTGTTGAAAAACCACTTTTCACACTTGTGTTAGTGTTGAAAAACCACTTTTTGCACTTGTGTTGGTGCAGGAAACCACTTTTGCACTTGTATTAGTGTTGAAAAACCACTTTTCGCACTTGTGTTAGTGTTGAAAAACCACTTTTCGCACTTGTGTTAGTGTTGAAAAACCACTTTTCGCACTTGTGTTGGTGCAGGAAACCACTTTTGCACTTGTATTAGTGTGGAAAAAACACTTTTCGCACTTGTGTTAGTGTTGAAAAACCACTTTTCGCACTTGTGTTAGTGTTGAAAAACCACTTTTCGCACTTGTGTTCATGCAGGAAACCACTTTTGCAGTTGTATTAGTGTGGAAAAAACACTTTTCGCACTTGTGTTAGTGTTGAAAAACCACTTTTCGCACTTGTGTTAGTGTTGAAAAACCACTTTTTGCACTTGAGTTAGTGTTGAAAAACCACTTTTCGCACTTGTGTTGGTGCAGGAAACCACTTTTGCACTTGTATTAGTGTGGAAAAAACACTTTTCGCACTTGTGTTAGTGTTGAAAAACCACTTTTCGCACTTGTGTTAGTGTTGAAAAACCACTTTTCGCACTTGTGTTAGTGTTGAAAAACCACTTTTCGCACTTGTGTTAGTGTTGAAAAACCACTTTTCGCACTTGTGTTGGTGCAGGAAACCACTTTTGCACTTGTATTAGTGTGGAAAAAACACTTTTCGCACTTGTGTTAGTGTTGAAAAACCACTTTTCGCACTTGTGTTAGTGTTGAAAAACCACTTTTCGCACTTGTGTGGTGCAGGAAACCACTTTTGCACTTGTATTAGTGTGGAAAAAAACACTTTTTGCACTTGTGATAGTGTTGAAAAACCACTTTTTGCACTTGTGTTAGTGTTGAAAAATCACTTTTCGCACTTGTGTTGGTGTAGGAAACCACTTTTGCACTTGTATTAGTGTGGAAAAAACACTTTTCGCACTTGTGTTAGTGTTGAAAAACCACTTTTCGCACTTGTGTTAGTGATGAAAAACCACTTTTCGCACTTGTGTTGGTGTAGGAAACCACTTTTGCACTTGTATTAGTGTGGAAAAAACACTTTTCGCACTTGTGTTATTGTTGAAAAACCACTTTTCGCACTTGTGTTAGTGATGAAAAACCACTTTTCGCACTTGTGTTAGTGTTGAAAAACCACTTTTCGCACTTGTGTTGGTGCAGGAAACCACTTTTGCACTTGTATTAGTGTGGAAAAAACACTTTTCGCACTTGTGTTAGTGTTGAAAAACCACTTTTCGCACTTGTGTTAGTGTTGAAAAACCACTTTTCGCACTTGTGTTGGTGCAGGAAACCACTTTTGCACTTGTATTAGTGTGGAAAAAACACTTTTCGCACTTGTGATAGTGTGGAAACAACACTTTTCGCACTTGTGTTAGTGTTGAAAAATCACTTTTCGCACTTGTGTTAGTGATGAAAAACCACTTTTCACACTTGTGTTAGTGTTGAAAAACCACTTTTCGCACTTGTGTTGGTGCAGGAAACCACTTTTGCACTTATATTAGTGTGGAAAAAACACTTTTCGCACTTGTGATAGTGTGGAAAAAACACTTTTCGCACTTGTGTTAGTGTTGAAAAACCACTTTTCGCACTTGTGTTAGTGATGAAAAACCACTTTTCGCACTTGTGTTAGTGTTGAAACACCACTTTTCGCACTTGTGTTGTTGCAGGAAACCACTTTTGCACTTGTATTAGTGTGGAAAAAACACTTTTCGCACTTGTGTTAGTGTTGAAAAACAACTTTTCGCACTTGTGTTAGTGTTGAAAAACCACTTTTCGCACTTGTGTTGGTGCAGGAAACCACTTTTGCAGTTGTATTAGTGTGGAAAAAACACTTTTCACACTTGTGTTAGTGTTGAAAAACCACTTTTCGCACTTGTGTTAGTGTTGAAAAACCACTTTTCGCACTTGTGTTAGTGTTGAAAAAACACTTTTCGCACTTGTGTTGGTGCAGGAAACCACATTTGCACTTGTATTAGTGTGGAAAAAACACTTTTTGCACTTGTGTTAGTGTTGAAAAACCACTTTTTGCACTTGTGTTAGTGTTGAAAAATCACTTTTCGCACTTGTGTTGGTGCAGGAAACCACTTTTGCACTTGCATTAGTGTGGAAAAAACACTTTTCGCACTTGTGTTAGTGTTGAAAAACCACTTTTCGCACTTGTGTTAGTGTTGAAAAACCACTTTTCGCACTTGTGTTAGTGTTGAAAAACCACTTTTCGCACTTGTGTTGGTGCAGGAAACCACTTTTGCACTTGTATTAGTGTGGAAAAAACACTTTTCGCACTTGTGTTAGTGTTGAAAAACCACTTTTCGCAATTGTGTTAGTGTTGAAAAACCACTTTTCGCACTTGAGTTAGTGTTGAAAAACCACTTTTCGCACTTGTGTTGGTGCAGGAAACCACTTTTGCACTTGTATTAGTGTGGAAAAAACACTTTTCGCACTTGTGTTAGTGTTGAAAAACCACTTTTCGCACTTGTGTTAGTGTTGAAAAACCACTTTTCGCACTTGTGTTAGTGTTGAAAAACCACTTTTCGCACTTGTGTTGGTGCAGGAAACCACTTTTGCACTTGTATTAGTGTGGAAAAAACACTTTTCGCACTTGTGTTAGTGTTGAAAAACCACTTTTCGCACTTGTGTTAGTGTTGAAAAACCACTTTTCGCACTTGTGTGGTGCAGGAAACCACTTTTGCACTTGTATTAGTGTGGAAAAAAACACTTTTTGCACTTGTGATAGTGTTGAAAAACCACTTTTTGCACTTGTGTTAGTGTTGAAAAATCACTTTTCGCACTTGTGTTGGTGTAGGAAACCACTTTTGCACTTGTATTAGTGTGGAAAAACACTTTTCGCACTTGTGTTAGTGTTGAAAAACCACTTTTCGCACTTGTGTTAGTGTTGAAAAACCACTTTTCGCACTTGTGTTAGTGTTGAAAAACCACTTTTCGCACTTGTGTTGGTGCAGGAAACCACTTTTGCACTTGTATTAGTGTGGAAAAAACACTTTTCGCACTTGTGTTAGTGTTGAAAAACCACTTTTCGCACTTGAGTTAGTGTTGAAAAACCACTTTTCGCACTTGTGTTGGTGTAGGAAACCACTTTTGCACTTGTATTAGTGTGGAAAAAACACTTTTCGCATTTGTGTTAGTGTTGAAAAACCACTTTTCGCACTTGTGTTAGTGTTGAAAAACCACTTTTCGCACTTGTGTTAGTGTTGAAAAACCACTTTTCGCACTTGTGTTGGTGCAGGAAACCACTTTTGCACTTGTATTAGTGTGGAAAAAACACTTTTCGCACTTGTGTTAGTGTTGAAAAACCACTTTTCGCACTTGTGTTGGTGCAGGAAACCACTTTTGCACTTGTATTAGTGTGGAAAAAACACTTTTCGCACTTGTGTTAGTGTTGAAAAACCACTTTTCGCACTTGTGTTAGTGTTGAAAAACCACTTTTCGCACTTGTGTTAGTGTTGAAAAACCACTTTTCGCACTTGTGTTGGTGCAGGAAACCACTTTTGCACTTGTATTAGTGTGGAAAAAACACTTTTTGCACTTGTGATAGTGTTGAAAAACCACTTTTCACACTTGTGTTAGTGTGGAAAAAACACTTTTCGCACTTGTGTTAGTGTTGAAAAACCACTTTTCGCACTTGTGTTAGTGTTGAAAAACCACTTTTTGCACTTGTGTTAGTGTTGAAAAACCACTTTTCGCACTTGTGTTGGTTGCAGGAAACCACATTTGCACTTGTATTAGTGTGGAAAAAACACTTTTTGCACTTGTGATAGTGTTGAAAAAACCACTTTTGGCACTTGTGTTAGTGTTGAAAAACCACTTATCGCACTTGTGTTAGTGTTGAAAAACCACTTTTCGCACTTGTGTGGTGCAGGAAACCACATTTGCACTTGTATTAGTGTGGAAAAAACACTTTTTGCACTTGTGTTAGTGTTGAAAAACCACTTTTTGCACTTGTGTTAGTGTTGAAAAATCACTTTTCGCACTTGTGTTGGTGCAGGAAACCACTTTTGCACTTGTATTAGTGTGGAAAAAACACTTTTCGCACTTGTGTTAGTGTTGAAAAACCACTTTTCGCACTTGTGTTAGTGTTGAAAAACCACTTTTCGCACTTGTGTTAGTGTTGAAAAACCACTTTTCGCACTTGTGTTGGTGCAGGAAACCACTTTTGCACTTGTATTAGTGTGGAAAAAACACTTTTCGCACTTGTGTTAGTGTTGCAAAACCACTTTTCGCACTTGTGTTAGTGTTGAAAAACCACATTTCGCACTTGTGTTGGTGCAGGAAACCACTTTTGCACTTGTATTTATGTGGAAAAAACACTTTTTGCACTTGTGTTAGTGTTGAAAAACCACTTTTCGCACTTGTGTTAGTGTTGAAAAACCACTTTTCACACTTGTGTTAGTGTTGAAAAACCA
This sequence comes from Myxine glutinosa, assembly GCF_964187855.1. Classification (NCBI taxonomy): domain Eukaryota; kingdom Metazoa; phylum Chordata; class Myxini; order Myxiniformes; family Myxinidae; genus Myxine; species Myxine glutinosa. The sequence continues at coordinate 107,424 of NW_027616507.1, read as the reverse complement.
CTTTTCGCAATTGTGTTAGTGCAGGAAACCACTTTTGCAGTTGTATTAGTGTGGAAAAAACACTTTTCGCACTTGTGTTAGTGTTGAAAAACCACTTTTCGCTCTTGTGTTAGTGTTGAAAAACCACTTTTCGCACTTGTGTTAGTGTTGAAAAACCACTTTTCGCACTTGTGTTGGTGCAGGAAACCACTTTTGCACTTGTATTAGTGTGGAAAAAACACTTTTTGCACTTGTGTTAGTGTTGAAAAACCACTTTTCGCACTTGTGTTAGTGTTGAAAAACCACTTTTCGCAATTGTGTTAGTGCAGGAAACCACTTTTGCAGTTGCATTAGTGTGGAAAAAACACTTTTCGCACTTGTGTTTGTGTTGAAAAACCACTTTTCGCACTTGTGTTGGTGCAGGAAACCACTTTTGCACTTGTATTAGTGTGGAAAAAACACTTTTCGCACTTGTGTTAGTGTTGAAAAACCACTTTTCGCACTTGTGTTAGTGTTGAAAACCACTTTTTGCACTTGTGTTAGTGTTGAAAAATCACATTTCGCACTTGTGTTGGTGCAGGAAACCACTTTTGCACTTGTATTAGTGTGGAAAAAACACTTTTCACACTTGTGTTAGTGTTGAAAAACCACTTTTCGCACTTGTGTTAGTGTTGAAAAAACACTTTTCGCACTTGTGTTGGTGCAGGAAACCACTTTTGCACTTGTATTAGTGTGGAAAAACACTTTTCGCACTTGTTAGTGTTGAAAAATCACTTTTCGCACTTGTGTTAGTGTTGAAAAGCCTCTTTTCACACTTGTGTTGGTGCAGGAAACCACTGTTGCACTTGTATTAGTGTGGAAAAAACACTTTTCGCACTTGTGTTAGTGTTGAAAAACCACTTTTCGCAGTTGTGTTAGTGTTGAAAAACCACTTTTCACACTTGTGTTAGTGTTGAAAAACCACTTTTTGCACTTGTGTTGGTGCAGGAAACCACTTTTGCACTTGTATTAGTGTTGAAAAACCACTTTTCGCACTTGTGTTAGTGTTGAAAAACCACTTTTCGCACTTGTGTTAGTGTTGAAAAACCACTTTTCGCACTTGTGTTGGTGCAGGAAACCACTTTTGCACTTGTATTAGTGTGGAAAAAACACTTTTCGCACTTGTGTTAGTGTTGAAAAACCACTTTTCGCACTTGTGTTAGTGTTGAAAAACCACTTTTCGCACTTGTGTTCATGCAGGAAACCACTTTTGCAGTTGTATTAGTGTGGAAAAAACACTTTTCGCACTTGTGTTAGTGTTGAAAAACCACTTTTCGCACTTGTGTTAGTGTTGAAAAACCACTTTTTGCACTTGAGTTAGTGTTGAAAAACCACTTTTCGCACTTGTGTTGGTGCAGGAAACCACTTTTGCACTTGTATTAGTGTGGAAAAAACACTTTTCGCACTTGTGTTAGTGTTGAAAAACCACTTTTCGCACTTGTGTTAGTGTTGAAAAACCACTTTTCGCACTTGTGTTAGTGTTGAAAAACCACTTTTCGCACTTGTGTTAGTGTTGAAAAACCACTTTTCGCACTTGTGTTGGTGCAGGAAACCACTTTTGCACTTGTATTAGTGTGGAAAAAACACTTTTCGCACTTGTGTTAGTGTTGAAAAACCACTTTTCGCACTTGTGTTAGTGTTGAAAAACCACTTTTCGCACTTGTGTGGTGCAGGAAACCACTTTTGCACTTGTATTAGTGTGGAAAAAAACACTTTTTGCACTTGTGATAGTGTTGAAAAACCACTTTTTGCACTTGTGTTAGTGTTGAAAAATCACTTTTCGCACTTGTGTTGGTGTAGGAAACCACTTTTGCACTTGTATTAGTGTGGAAAAAACACTTTTCGCACTTGTGTTAGTGTTGAAAAACCACTTTTCGCACTTGTGTTAGTGATGAAAAACCACTTTTCGCACTTGTGTTGGTGTAGGAAACCACTTTTGCACTTGTATTAGTGTGGAAAAAACACTTTTCGCACTTGTGTTATTGTTGAAAAACCACTTTTCGCACTTGTGTTAGTGATGAAAAACCACTTTTCGCACTTGTGTTAGTGTTGAAAAACCACTTTTCGCACTTGTGTTGGTGCAGGAAACCACTTTTGCACTTGTATTAGTGTGGAAAAAACACTTTTCGCACTTGTGTTAGTGTTGAAAAACCACTTTTCGCACTTGTGTTAGTGTTGAAAAACCACTTTTCGCACTTGTGTTGGTGCAGGAAACCACTTTTGCACTTGTATTAGTGTGGAAAAAACACTTTTCGCACTTGTGATAGTGTGGAAACAACACTTTTCGCACTTGTGTTAGTGTTGAAAAATCACTTTTCGCACTTGTGTTAGTGATGAAAAACCACTTTTCACACTTGTGTTAGTGTTGAAAAACCACTTTTCGCACTTGTGTTGGTGCAGGAAACCACTTTTGCACTTATATTAGTGTGGAAAAAACACTTTTCGCACTTGTGATAGTGTGGAAAAAACACTTTTCGCACTTGTGTTAGTGTTGAAAAACCACTTTTCGCACTTGTGTTAGTGATGAAAAACCACTTTTCGCACTTGTGTTAGTGTTGAAACACCACTTTTCGCACTTGTGTTGTTGCAGGAAACCACTTTTGCACTTGTATTAGTGTGGAAAAAACACTTTTCGCACTTGTGTTAGTGTTGAAAAACAACTTTTCGCACTTGTGTTAGTGTTGAAAAACCACTTTTCGCACTTGTGTTGGTGCAGGAAACCACTTTTGCAGTTGTATTAGTGTGGAAAAAACACTTTTCACACTTGTGTTAGTGTTGAAAAACCACTTTTCGCACTTGTGTTAGTGTTGAAAAACCACTTTTCGCACTTGTGTTAGTGTTGAAAAACCACTTTTCGCACTTGTGTTGGTGCAGGAAACCACATTTGCACTTGTATTAGTGTGGAAAAAACACTTTTTGCACTTGTGTTAGTGTTGAAAAACCACTTTTTGCACTTGTGTTAGTGTTGAAAAATCACTTTTCGCACTTGTGTTGGTGCAGGAAACCACTTTTGCACTTGCATTAGTGTGGAAAAAACACTTTTCGCACTTGTGTTAGTGTTGAAAAACCACTTTTCGCACTTGTGTTAGTGTTGAAAAACCACTTTTCGCACTTGTGTTAGTGTTGAAAAACCACTTTTCGCACTTGTGTTGGTGCAGGAAACCACTTTTGCACTTGTATTAGTGTGGAAAAAACACTTTTCGCACTTGTGTTAGTGTTGAAAAACCACTTTTCGCAATTGTGTTAGTGTTGAAAAACCACTTTTCGCACTTGAGTTAGTGTTGAAAAACCACTTTTCGCACTTGTGTTGGTGCAGGAAACCACTTTTGCACTTGTATTAGTGTGGAAAAAACACTTTTCGCACTTGTGTTAGTGTTGAAAAACCACTTTTCGCACTTGTGTTAGTGTTGAAAAACCACTTTTCGCACTTGTGTTAGTGTTGAAAAACCACTTTTCGCACTTGTGTTGGTGCAGGAAACCACTTTTGCACTTGTATTAGTGTGGAAAAAACACTTTTCGCACTTGTGTTAGTGTTGAAAAACCACTTTTCGCACTTGTGTTAGTGTTGAAAAACCACTTTTCGCACTTGTGTGGTGCAGGAAACCACTTTTGCACTTGTATTAGTGTGGAAAAAAACACTTTTTGCACTTGTGATAGTGTTGAAAAACCACTTTTTGCACTTGTGTTAGTGTTGAAAAATCACTTTTCGCACTTGTGTTGGTGTAGGAAACCACTTTTGCACTTGTATTAGTGTGGAAAAAACACTTTTCGCACTTGTGTTAGTGTTGAAAAACCACTTTTCGCACTTGTGTTAGTGTTGAAAAACCACTTTTCGCACTTGTGTTAGTGTTGAAAAACCACTTTTCGCACTTGTGTTGGTGCAGGAAACCACTTTTGCACTTGTATTAGTGTGGAAAAAACACTTTTCGCACTTGTGTTAGTGTTGAAAAACCACTTTTCGCACTTGAGTTAGTGTTGAAAAACCACTTTTCGCACTTGTGTTGGTGTAGGAAACCACTTTTGCACTTGTATTAGTGTGGAAAAAACACTTTTCGCATTTGTGTTAGTGTTGAAAAACCACTTTTCGCACTTGTGTTAGTGTTGAAAAACCACTTTTCGCACTTGTGTTAGTGTTGAAAAACCACTTTTCGCACTTGTGTTGGTGCAGGAAACCACTTTTGCACTTGTATTAGTGTGGAAAAAACACTTTTCGCACTTGTGTTAGTGTTGAAAAACCACTTTTCGCACTTGTGTTGGTGCAGGAAACCACTTTTGCACTTGTATTAGTGTGGAAAAAACACTTTTCGCACTTGTGTTAGTGTTGAAAAACCACTTTTCGCACTTGTGTTAGTGTTGAAAAACCACTTTTCGCACTTGTGTTAGTGTTGAAAAACCACTTTTCGCACTTGTGTTGGTGCAGGAAACCACTTTTGCACTTGTATTAGTGTGGAAAAAACACTTTTTGCACTTGTGATAGTGTTGAAAAACCACTTTTCACACTTGTGTTAGTGTTGAAAAACCACTTTTCGCACTTGTGTTAGTGTTGAAAAAACACTTTTTGCACTTGTGTTGGTGCAGGAAACCACTTTTTCACTTGTATTAGTGTGGAAAAAACACTTTTCGCACTTGTGTTGGTGTTGAAAAACCACTTTTCGCACTTGTGTTAGTGTTGAAAAACCACTTTTCGCACTTGTGTTAGTGTTGAAAAACCACTTTTCGCACTTGTGTTGGTGCAGGAAACCACTTTTGCACTTGTATTAGTGTGGAAAAAACACTTTTCACACTTGTGTTAGTGTTGAAAAACCACTTTTCGCACTTGTGTTAGTGTTGAAAAAACACTTTTCGCACTTGTGTTGGTGCAGGAAACCACTTTTGCACTTGTATTAGTGTGGAAAAACACTTTTCGCACTTGTTAGTGTTGAAAAATCACTTTTCGCACTTGTGTTAGTGTTGAAAAGCCTCTTTTCACACTTGTGTTGGTGCAGGAAACCACTTTTGCACTTGTATTAGTGTGGAAAAAACACTTTTCGCACTTGTGTTAGTGTTGAAAAACCACTTTTCGCAGTTGTGTTAGTGTTGAAAAACCACTTTTCACACTTGTGTTAGTGTTGAAAAACCACTTTTTGCACTTGTGTTGGTGCAGGAAACCACTTTTGCACTTGTATTAGTGTTGAAAAACCACTTTTCGCACTTGTGTTAGTGTTGAAAAACCACTTTTCGCACTTGTGTTAGTGTTGAAAAACCACTTTTCGCACTTGTGTTGGTGCAGGAAACCACTTTTGCACTTGTATTAGTGTGGAAAAAACACTTTTCGCACTTGTGTTAGTGTTGAAAAACCACTTTTCGCACTTGTGTTAGTGTTGAAAAACCACATTTCGCACTTATATTCGTGCAATAAACCACTTTTGCAGTTGTATTAGTGTGGAAAAAACACTTTTCGCACTTGTGTTAGTGTTGAAAAACCACTTTTCGCACTTGTGTTAGTGTTGAAAAACCACTTTTTGCACTTGTGTTAGTGTTGAAAAACCACTTTTCGCACTTGTGTTGGTGCAGGAAACCACATTTGCACTTGTATTAGTGTGGAAAAAACACTTTTTGCACTTGTGATAGTGTTGAAAAACCACTTTTGGCACTTGTGTTAGTGTTGAAAAACCACTTATCGCACTTGTGTTAGTGTTGAAAAACCACTTTTCGCACTTGTGTTGGTGCAGGAAACCACATTTGCACTTGTATTAGTGTGGAAAAAACACTTTTTGCACTTGTGTTAGTGTTGAAAAACCACTTTTTGCACTTGTGTTAGTGTTGAAAAATCACTTTTCGCACTTGTGTTGGTGCAGGAAACCACTTTTGCACTTGTATTAGTGTGGAAAAAACACTTTTCGCACTTGTGTTAGTGTTGAAAAACCACTTTTCGCACTTGTGTTAGTGTTGAAAAACCACTTTTCGCACTTGTGTTAGTGTTGAAAAACCACTTTTCGCACTTGTGTTGGTGCAGGAAACCACTTTTGCACTTGTATTAGTGTGGAAAAAACACTTTTCGCACTTGTGTTAGTGTTGCAAAACCACTTTTCGCACTTGTGTTAGTGTTGAAAAACCACATTTCGCACTTGTGTTGGTGCAGGAAACCACTTTTGCACTTGTATTTATGTGGAAAAAACACTTTTTGCACTTGTGTTAGTGTTGAAAAACCACTTTTCGCACTTGTGTTAGTGTTGAAAAACCACTTTTCACACTTGTGTTAGTGTTGAAAAACCACTTTTCGCAATTGTGTTAGTGCAGGAAACCACTTTTGCAGTTGTATTAGTGTGGAAAAAACACTTTTCGCACTTGTGTTAGTGTTGAAAAACCACTTTTCGCTCTTGTGTTAGTGTTGAAAAACCACTTTTCGCACTTGTGTTAGTGTTGAAAAACCACTTTTCGCACTTGTGTTGGTGCAGGAAACCACTTTTGCACTTGTATTAGTGTGGAAAAAACACTTTTTGCACTTGTGTTAGTGTTGAAAAACCACTTTTCGCACTTGTGTTAGTGTTGAAAAACCACTTTTCGCAATTGTGTTAGTGCAGGAAACCACTTTTGCAGTTGCATTAGTGTGGAAAAAACACTTTTCGCACTTGTGTTTGTGTTGAAAAACCACTTTTCGCACTTGTGTTGGTGCAGGAAACCACTTTTGCACTTGTATTAGTGTGGAAAAAACACTTTTCGCACTTGTGTTAGTGTTGAAAAACCACTTTTCGCACTTGTGTTAGTGTTGAAAACCACTTTTTGCACTTGTGTTAGTGTTGAAAAATCACATTTCGCACTTGTGTTGGTGCAGGAAACCACTTTTGCACTTGTATTAGTGTGGAAAAAACACTTTTCGCACTTGTGTTAGTGTTGAAAAATCACTTTTCGCACTTGTGTTAGTGTTGAAAAACCACTTTTTGCACTTGTGTTGGTGCAGGAAACCACTTTTGCACTTGTATTAGTGTGGAAAAAACACTTTTCGCACTTGTGTTAGTGTTGAAAAACCACTTTTCGCACTTGTGTTAGTGTTGAAAAACCACTTTTCGCACTTGTGTTAGTGTTGAAAAACCACTTTTCGCACTTGTGTTGGTGCAGGAAACCACTTTTGCACTTGTATTAGTGTGGAAAAAACACTTTTCGCACTTGTGTTAGTGTTGAAAAACCACATTTCGCACTTGTGTTAGTGTTGAAAAAACACTTTTCGCATTTGTGTTGGTGCAGGAGCCACTTTTGCACTTGTATTAGTGTGGAAAAAACACTTTTCGCACTTGTGTTAGTGTTGAAAAACCACTTTTCGCACTTGTGTTAGTGTTGAAAAACCACTTTTCGCACTTGTGTTGGTGCAGGAAACCACTTTTGCAGTTGTATTAGTGTGGAAAAATCACTTTTCGCACTTGTGTTAGTGTTGAAAAACCACTTTTCGCACTTGTGTTAGTGTTGAAAAACCACTTTTCGCACTTGTGTTAGTGTTGAAAAACCACTTTTCGCACTTGTGTTAGTGTTTAAAAACCACTTTTCGCACTTGTGTTGGTGCAGGAAACCACATTTGCACTTGTATTAGTGTGGAAAAAACACTTTTTGCACTTGTGATAGTGTTGAAAAACCACTTTTCGCACTTGTGTTAGTGTTGAAAAACCACTTTTTGCACTTGTGATAGTGTTGAAAAACCACTTTTCGCACTTGTGTTAGTGTTGAAAAACCACTTTTCGCACTTGTGTTAGTGTTGAAAAACCACTTTTCGCACTTGTGTTAGTGTTGAAAAAACACTTTTCGCACTTGTGTTGGTGCAGGAAACCACTTTTGCACTTGTATTAGTGTGGAAAAAACACTTTTCGCACTTGTGTTAGTGTTGAAAAACCACTTTTTGCACTTGTGTTAGTGTTGAAAAACCACTTTTCGCACTTGTGTTAGTGTTGAAAAAACACTTTTCGCACTTGTGTTGGTGCAGGAAACCACTTTTGCACTTGTATTAGTGTGGAAAAAACACTTTTTGCACTTGTGATAGTGTTGAAAAACCACTTTTCGCACTTGTGTTAGTGTTGAAAAAACACTTTTCGCACTTGTGTTAGTGTTGAAAAACCACTTTTCGCACTGGTGTTGATGCAGGAAACCAATTTTGAACTTGTATTAGTGTGGAAAAAACACTTTTTGCACTTGTGTTAGTGTTGAAAAACCACTTTTCGCACTTGTGTTAGTGTTGAAAAACCACTTTTCACACTTGTGTTAGTGTTGAAAAACCACTTTTCGCAATTGTGTTAGTGCAGGAAACCACTTTTGCAGTTGTATTAGTGTGGAAAAAACACTTTACGCACTTGTGTTAGTGTTGAAAAACCACTTTTCGCTCTTGTGTTAGTGTTGAAAAACCACTTTTCGCACTTGTGTTAGTGTTGAAAAACCACTTTTCGCAATTGTGTTAATGCAGGAAACCACTTTTGCAGTTGTATTAGTGTGGAAAAAACACTTTTCGCACTTGTGTTGGTGCAGGAAACCACTTTTGCACTTGTATTAGTGTGGAAAAAACACTTTTCGCACTTGTGTTAGTGTTGAAAAACCACTTTTCGCACTTGTGTTTGTGTTGAAAAACCACTTTTCGCAATTGTGTTAATGCAGGAAACCACTTTTGCAGTTGTATTAGTGTGGAAAAAACACTTTTCGCACTTGTGTTAGTGTTGAAAAACCACTTTTCGCACTTGTGTTAGTGTTGAAAAACCACTTTTCACACTAGTGTTAGTGTTGAAAAACCACATTTCGTACTTGTGTTAGTGTTGAAAAACCACTTTTCGCACTTGTGTTGGTGCAGGAAACCACTTTTGCACTTGTATTAGTGTGGAAAAAACACTTTTCGCACTTGTGTTAGTGTTGAAAAACCACTTTTCGCACTTGTGTTAGCGTTGAAAAACCACTTTTCGCACTTGTGTTAGTGTTGAAAAACCACTTTTCGCACTTGTGTTGGTGCAGGAAACCACTTTTGCACTTGTATTAGTGTGGAAAAAACACTTTTCGCACTTGTGTTAGTGTTGAAAAACCACTTTTCGCTCTTGTGTTAGTGTTGAAAAACCACTTTTCGCACTTGTGTTAGAGTTGAAAAACCACTTTTCGCACTTGTGTTGGTGCAGGAAACCACTTTTGCACTTGTATTAGTGTGGAAAAAACACTTTTCGCACTTGTGTTAGTGTTGAAAAACCACTTTTCGCACTTGTGTTAGTGTTGAAAAACCACTTTTTGCACTTGTGTTAGTGTTGAAAAATCACTTTTCGCACTTGTGTTGGTGCAGGAAACCACTTTTGCACTTGTATTAGTGTGGAAAAAACACTTTTCGCACTTGTGTTAGTGTTGAAAAATCACTTTTCGCACTTGTGTTAGTGTTGAAAAACCACTTTTTGCACTTGTGTTGGTGCAGGAAACCACTTTTGCACTTGAATTAGTGTGGAAAAAACACTTTTCGCACTTGTGTTAGTGTTGAAAATCCACTTTTCGCACTTGTGTTAGTGTTGAAAAACCACTTTTCGCACTTGTGTTGGTGCAGGAAACCACTTTTGCACTTGTATTAGTGTGGAAAAAACACTTTTCGCACTTGTGTTAGTGTTGAAAAACCACTTTTCGCACTTGTGTTAGTGTTGAAAAACCACTTTTCGCACTTGTGTTGGTGCAGGAAACCACTTTTGCAGTTGTATTAGTGTGGAAAAATCACTTTTCGCACTTGTGTTAGTGTTGAAAAACCACTTTTCGCACTTGTGTTAGTGTTGAAAAACCCCTTTTCGCACTTGTGTTGGTGCAGGAAACCACATTTGCACTTGTATTAGTGTGGAAAAAACACTTTTTGCACTTGTGATATTGTTGAAAAACCACTTTTCGCACTTGTGTTAGTGTTGAAAAACCACTTTTCGCACTTGTGATAGTGTTGAAAAACCACTTTTCGCACTTCTGTTAGTGTTGAAAAACCACTTTTCGCACTTGTGTTGGTGCAGGAAACCACATTTGCACTTGTATTAGTGTGGAAAAAACACTTTTTGCACTTGTGATAGTGTTGAAAAACCACTTTTCGCAATTGTGTTAGTGTTGAAAAACCACTTTTTGCACTTGTGATAGTGTTGAAAAACCACTTTTCGCACTTGTGTTAGTGTTGAAAAACCACTTTTCGCACTTGTGTTAGTGTTGAAAAACCACTTTTCGCACTTGTGTTAGTGTTGAAAAAACACTTTTCGCACTTGTGTTGGTGCAGGAAACCACTTTTGCACTTGTATTAGTGTGGAAAAAACACTTTTCGAACTTGTGTTAGTGTTGAAAAACCACTTTTCGCACTTGTGTTAGTGTTGAAAAACCACTTTTCGCACTTGTGTTAGTGTTGAAAAACCACTTTTCGCACTTGTGTTAGTGTTGAAAAAACACTTTTCGCACTTGTGTTGGTGCAGGAAACCACTTTTGCACTTGTATTAGTGTGGAAAAAACACTTTTTGCACTTGTGATAGTGTTGAAAAATCCACTTTTCGCACTTGTGTTAGTGTTGAAAAAACACTTTTTGCACTTGTGTTAGTGTTGAAAAACCACTTTTCGCACTGGTATTGATGCAGGAAACCACTTTTGCACTTGTATTAGTGTGGAAAAAACACTTTTCGCACTTGTGTTAGTGTTGAAAAACCACTTTTCGCACTTGTGTTAGTGTTGAAAAACCACTTTTCGCACTTGTGTTAGTGTTGAAAAACCACTTTTCGCAATTGTGTTAGTGCAGGAAACCACTTTTGCAGTTGTATTAGTGTGGAAAAAACACTTTTCGCACTTGTGTTAGTGTTGAAAAACCACTTTTCGCTCTTGTGTTAGTGTTGAAAAACCACTTTTCGCACTTATGTTAGTGTTGAAAAACCACTTTTCGCACTTGTATTGGTGCAGGAAACCACTTTTGCACTTGTATTAGTGTGGAAAAAACACTTTTCGCTCTTGTGTTAGTGTTGAAAAACCACTTTTCGCACTTGTGTTAGCGTTGAAAAACCACTTTTCGCACTTGTGTTAGTGTTGAAAAACCACTTTTCGCACTTGTGTTGGTGCAGGAAACCACTTTTGCACTTGTATTAGTGTGGAAAAAACACTTTTCGCACTTGTTAGTGTTGAAAAACCACTTTTCGCACTTGTGTTAGTGTTGAAAAACCACTTTTCGCACTTGTATTGGTGCAGGAAACCACTTTTGCACTTGTATAAGTGTGGAAAAAACACTTTTTGCACTTGTGATTGTGTTGAAAAACCTCTTTTCGCACTTGTGTTAGTGTTGAAAAACCACTTTTCGCACTTGTGTTAGTGTTGAAAAACCACTTTTTGCACTTGTGTTGGTGCAGGAAACCACTTTTGCACTTGTATTAGTGTGGAAAAAACACTTTTAGCACTTGTGTTAGTGTTTAAAAACCACTTTTCGCACTTGTGTTAGTGTTGAAAAACCACTTTTCGCACTTGTGTTAGTGTTGAAAAACCACTTTTCGCACTTGTGTTAGTGTTGAAAAACCACTTTTCGCACTTGTGTTGGTGCAGGAAACCACTTTTGCAGTTGTATTAGTGTGGAAAAAACACTTTTCGCAGTTGTGTTAGTGTTGAAAAACCACTTTTCGCACTTGTGTTAGTGTTGAAAAACCACTTTTCGCAGTTGTGTTAGTGTTGAAAAACCACTTTTCGCACTTGTGTTAGTGTTGAAAAACCACTTTTCGCACTTGTGTTGGTGCAGGAAACCACTTTTGCACTTGTATTAGTGTGGAAAAAACACTTTTCGCACTTGTGTTAGTGTTGAAAAACCACTTTTCGCACTTGTGTTAGTGTTGAAAAACCACTTTTCGCACTTGTGTTAGTGTTGAAAAACCACTTTTCGCACTTGTGTTGTTGCAGGAAACCACTTTTGCACTTGTATTAGTGTGGAAAAAACACTTTTCGCACTTGTGTTAGTGTTGAAAAACCACTTTTCGCACTTGTGTTAGTGTTGAAAAACCACTTTTCGCACTTGTGTTGGTGCAGGAAACCACTTTTGCAGTTGTATTAGTGTGGAAAAAACACTTTTCACACTTGTGTTAGTGTTGAAAAACCACTTTTCGCACTTGTGTTAGTGTTGAAAAACCACTTTTTGCACTTGTGTTAGTGTTGAAAAACCACTTTTCGCACTTGTGTTGGTGCAGGAAACCACATTTGCACTTGTATTAGTGTAAAAAAAAACACTTTTTGCACTTGCAATAGTGTTGAAAAACCACTTTTGGCACTTGTGTTAGTGTTGAAAAACCACTTTTCGCACTTGTGTTAGTGTTGAAAAACCACTTTTCGCACTTGTGTTGGTGCAGGAAACCACATTTGCACTTGTATTAGTGTGGAAAAAACACTTTTCGCACTTGTGTTAGTGTTGAAAAACCACTTTTCGCAATTGTGTTAGTGTTGAAAAACCACTTTTCGCACTTGAGTTAGTGTTGAAAAACCACTTTTCGCACTTGTGTTGGTGCAGGAAACCACTTTTGCACTTGTATTAGTGTGGAAAAAACACTTTTCGCACTTGTTAGTGTTGAAAAACCACTTTTCGCACTTGTGTTAGTGTTGAAAAACCACTTTTCGCACTTGTATTGGTGCAGGAAACCACTTTTGCACTTGTATAAGTGTGGAAAAAACACTTTTTGCACTTGTGATTGTGTTGAAAAACCTCTTTTCGCACTTGTGTTAGTGTTGAAAAACCACTTTTCGCACTTGTGTTAGTGTTGAAAAACCACTTTTTGCACTTGTGTTGGTGCAGGAAACCACTTTTGCACTTGTATTAGTGTGGAAAAAACACTTTTCGCACTTGTGTTAGTGTTTAAAAACCACTTTTCGCACTTGTGTTAGTGTTGAAAAACCACTTTTCGCACTTGTGTTAGTGTTGAAAAACCACTTTTCGCACTTGTGTTAGTGTTGAAAAACCACTTTTCGCACTTGTGTTGGTGCAGGAAACCACTTTTGCAGTTGTATTAGTGTGGAAAAAACACTTTTCGCAGTTGTGTTAGTGTTGAAAAACCACTTTTCGCACTTGTGTTAGTGTTGAAAAACCACTTTTCGCAGTTGTGTTAGTGTTGAAAAACCACTTTTCGCACTTGTGTTAGTGTTGAAAAACCACTTTTCGCACTTGTGTTGGTGCAGGAAACCACTTTTGCACTTGTATTAGTGTGGAAAAAACACTTTTCGCACTTGTGTTAGTGTTGAAAAACCACTTTTCGCACTTGTGTTAGTGTTGAAAAACCACTTTTCGCACTTGTGTTAGTGTTGAAAAACCACTTTTCGCACTTGTGTTGTTGCAGGAAACCACTTTTGCACTTGTATTAGTGTGGAAAAAACACTTTTCGCACTTGTGTTAGTGTTGAAAAACCACTTTTCGCACTTGTGTTAGTGTTGAAAAACCACTTTTCGCACTTGTGTTGGTGCAGGAAACCACTTTTGCAGTTGTATTAGTGTGGAAAAAACACTTTTCACACTTGTGTTAGTGTTGAAAAACCACTTTTCGCACTTGTGTTAGTGTTGAAAAACCACTTTTTGCACTTGTGTTAGTGTTGAAAAACCACTTTTCGCACTTGTGTTGGTGCAGGAAACCACATTTGCACTTGTATTAGTGTAAAAAAAAACACTTTTTGCACTTGCAATAGTGTTGAAAAACCACTTTTGGCACTTGTGTTAGTGTTGAAAAACCACTTTTCGCACTTGTGTTAGTGTTGAAAAACCACTTTTCGCACTTGTGTTGGTGCAGGAAACCACATTTGCACTTGTATTAGTGTGGAAAAAACACTTTTCGCACTTGTGTTAGTGTTGAAAAACCACTTTTCGCAATTGTGTTAGTGTTGAAAAACCACTTTTCGCACTTGAGTTAGTGTTGAAAAACCACTTTTCGCACTTGTGTTGGTGCAGGAAACCACTTTTGCACTTGTATTAGTGTGGAAAAAACACTTTTCGCACTTGTGTTAGTGTTGAAAAACCACTTTTCGCACTTGTGTTAGTGTTGAAAAACCACTTTTCGCACTTGTGTTAGTGTTGAAAAACCACTTTTCGCACTTGTGTTGGTGCAGGAAACCACTTTTGCACTTGTATTAGTGTGGAAAAAACACTTTTCGCACTTGTGTTAGTGTTGAAAAACCACTTTTCGCACTTGTGTTAGTGTTGAAAAACCACTTTTCGCACTTGTGTGGTGCAGGAAACCACTTTTGCAGTTGTATTAGTGTGGAAAAAACACTTTTTGCACTTGTGTTAGTGTTGAAAAACCACTTTTTGCACTTGTGTTAGTGTTGAAAAATCACTTTTCGCACTTGTGTTGGTGCAGGAAACCACTTTTGCACTTGTATTAGTGTGGAAAAAACACTTTTCGCACTTGTGTTAGTGTTGAAAAACCACTTTTCGCACTTGTGTTAGTGTTGAAAAACCACTTTTCGCACTTGTGTTAGTGTTGAAAAACCACTTTTCGCACTTGTGTTGGTGCAGGAAACCACTTTTGCACTTGTATTAGTGTGGAAAAAACACTTTTCGCACTTGTGTTAGTGTTGAAAAACCACTTTTCGCACTTGAGTTAGTGTTGAAAAAACACTTTTCGCACTTGTGTTGGTGTAGGAAACCACTTTTGCACTTGTATTAGTGTGGAAAAAACACTTTTCGCACTTCTGTTAGTGTTGAAAAACCACTTTTCGCACTTGTGTTAGTGTTGAAAAACCACTTTTCGCACTTGTGTTAGTGTTGAAAAACCACTTTTCGCACTTGTGTTGGTGCAGGAAACCACTTTTGCACTTGTATTAGTGTGGAAAAAACACTTTTCGCACTTGTGTTAGTGTTGAAAAACCACTTTTCGCACTTGTGTTGGTGCAGGAAACCACTTTTGCACTTGTATTAGTGTGGAAAAAACACTTTTCGCACTTGTGTTAGTGTTGAAAAACCACTTTTCGCACTTGTGTTAGTGTTGAAAAACCACTTTCGCACTTGTGTTAGTGTTGAAAAACCACTTTTCGCACTTGTGTTGGTGCAGGAAACCACTTTTGCACTTGTATTAGTGTGGAAAAAACACTTTTTGCACTTGTGATAGTGTTGAAAAACCACTTTTCACACTTGTGTTAGTGTTGAAAAACCACTTTTCGCACTTGTGTTAGTGTTGAAAAACCACTTTTCGCACTTGTGTTGGTGCAGGAAACCACTTTTTCACTTGTATTAGTGTGGAAAAAACACTTTTCGCACTTGTGTTGGTGTTGAAAAACCACTTTTCGCACTTGTGTTAGTGTTGAAAAACCACTTTTCGCACTTGTGTTAGTGTTGAAAAACCACTTTTCGCACTTGTGTTGGTGCAGGAAACCACTTTTGCACTTGTATTAGTGTGGAAAAAACACTTTTCGCACTTGTGTTAGTGTTGAAAAACCACTTTTCGCACTTGTGTTAGTGTTGAAAAAACACTTTTCGCACTTGTGTTGGTGCAGGAAACCACTTTTGCACTTGTATTAGTGTGGAAAAACACTTTTCGCACTTGTTAGTGTTGAAAAATCACTTTTCGCACTTGTGTTAGTGTTGAAAAACCTCTTTTCACACTTGTGTTGGTGCAGGAAACCACTTTTGCACTTGTATTAGTGTGGAAAAAACACTTTTCGCACTTGTGTTAGTGTTGAAAAACCACTTTTCGCAGTTGTGTTAGTGTTGAAAAACCACTTTTCACACTTGTGTTAGTGTTGAAAAACCACTTTTTGCACTTGTGTTGGTGCAGGAAACCACTTTTGCACTTGTATTAGTGTTGAAAAACCACTTTTCGCACTTGTGTTAGTGTTGAAAAACCACTTTTCGCACTTGTGTTAGTGTTGAAAAACCACTTTTCGCACTTGTGTTGGTGCAGGAAACCACTTTTGCACTTGTATTAGTGTGGAAAAAAACACTTTTCGCACTTCTGTTATTGTTGAAAAACCACTTTTCGCACTTGTGTTAGTGTTGAAAAACCACTTTTTCGCACTTGTGTTCGTGCAGGAAACCACTTTTGCAGTTGTATTAGTGTGGAAAAAACACTTTTCGCACTTGTGTTAGTGTTGAAAAACCACTTTTCGCACTTGTGTTAGTGTTGAAAAACCACTTTTTGCACTTGTGTTAGTGTTGAAAAACCACTTTTCGCACTTGTGTTGGTGCAGGAAACCACATTTGCACTTGTATTAGTGTGGAAAAAACACTTTTTGCACTTGTGATAGTGTTGAAAAACCACTTTTGGCACTTGTGTTAGTGTTGAAAAACCACTTATCGCACTTGTGTTAGTGTTGAAAAACCACTTTTCGCACTTGTGTTGGTGCAGGAAACCACATTTGCACTTGTATTAGTGTGGAAAAAACACTTTTTGCACTTGTGTTAGTGTTGAAAAACCACTTTTTGCACTTGTGTTAGTGTTAAAATCACTTTTCGCACTTGTGTTGGTGCAGGAAACCACTTTTGCACTTGTATTAGTGTGGAAAAAACACTTTTCGCACTTGTGTTAGTGTTGAAAAACCACTTTTCGCACTTGTGTTAGTGTTGAAAAACCACTTTTCGCACTTGTGTTAGTGTTGAAAAACCACTTTTCGCACTTGTGTTGGTGCAGGAAACCACTTTTGCACTTGTATTAGTGTGGAAAAAACACTTTTCGCACTTGTGTTAGTGTTGCAAAACCACTTTTCGCACTTGCGTTAGTGTTGAAAAACCACATTTCGCACTTGTGTTGGTGCAGGAAACCACTTTTGCACTTGTATTTATGTGGAAAAAACACTTTTTGCACTTGTGTTAGTGTTGAAAAACCACTTTTCGCACTTGTGTTAGTGTTGAAAAACCACTTTTCACACTTGTGTTAGTGTTGAAAAACCAGTTTTCGCAATTGTGTTAGTGCAGGAAACCACTTTTGCAGTTGTATTAGTGTGGAAAAAACACTTTTCGCACTTGTGTTAGTGTTGAAAAACCACTTTTCGCTCTTGTGTTAGTGTTGAAAAACCACTTTTCGCACTTGTGTTAGTGTTGAAAAACCACTTTTCGCACTTGTGTTTGTGTTGAAAAACCACTTTTCGCACTTGTGTTTGTGTTGAAAAACCACTTTTCGCAATTGTGTTAATGCAGGAAACCACTTTTGCAGTTGTATTAGTGTGGAAAAAACACTTTTCGCACTTGTGTTAGTGTTGAAAAACCACTTTTTGCACTGGTGTTAGTGTTGAAAAACCACTTTTCACACTTGTGTTAGTGTTGAAAAACCACATTTCGCACTTGTGTTAGTGTTGAAAAACCACTTTTCGCACTTGTGTTGGTGCAGGAAACCACTTTTGCACTTGTATTAGTGTGGAAAAAACAATTTTCGCACTTGTGTTAGTGTTGAAAAACCACTTTTCGCACTTGTGTTAGCGTTGAAAAACCACTTTTTCGCACTTGTGTTAGTGTTGAAAAACCACTTTTCGCACTTGTGTTGGTGCAGGAAACCACTTTTGCACTTGTATTAGTGTGGAAAAAACACTTTTCGCACTTGTTAGTGTTGAAAAACCACTTTTCGCACTTGTGTTAGTGTTGAAAAACCACTTTTCGCACTTGTGTTCGTGCAGGAAACCACTTTTGCAGTTGTATTAGTGTGGAAAAAACACTTTTCGCACTTGTGTTAGTGTTGAAAAACCACTTTTCGCACTTGTGTTAGTGTTGAAAAACCACTTTTTGCACTTGTGTTAGTGTTGAAAAACCACTTTTCGCACTTGTGTTGGTGCAGGAAACCACATTTGCACTTGTATTAGTGTGGAAAAAACACTTTTTGCACTTGTGATAGTGTTGAAAAACCACTTTTGGCACTTGTGTTAGTGTTGAAAAACCACTTATCGCACTTGTGTTAGTGTTGAAAAACCACTTTTCGCACTTGTGTTGGTGCAGGAAACCACATTTGCACTTGTATTAGTGTGGAAAAAACACTTTTTGCACTTGTGTTAGTGTTGAAAAACCACTTTTTGCACTTGTGTTAGTGTTGAAAAATCACTTTTCGCACTTGTGTTGGTGCAGGAAACCACTTTTGCACTTGTATTAGTGTGGAAAAAACACTTTTCGCACTTGTGTTAGTGTTGAAAAACCACTTTTCGCACTTGTGTTAGTGTTGAAAAACCACTTTTCGCACTTGTGTTAGTGTTGAAAAACCACTTTTCGCACTTGTGTTGGTGCAGGAAACCACTTTTGCACTTGTATTAGTGTGGAAAAAAACACTTTTCGCACTTGTGTTAGTGTTGCAAAACCACTTTTCGCACTTGCGTTAGTGTTGAAAAACCACATTTCGCACTTGTGTTGGTGCAGGAAACCACTTTTGCACTTGTATTTATGTGGAAAAAACACTTTTTGCACTTGTGTTAGTGTTGAAAAACCACTTTTCGCACTTGTGTTAGTGTTGAAAAACCACTTTTCACACTTGTGTTAGTGTTGAAAAACCAGTTTTCGCAATTGTGTTAGTGCAGGAAACCACTTTTGCAGTTGTATTAGTGTGGAAAAAACACTTTTCGCACTTGTGTTAGTGTTGAAAAACCACTTTTCGCTCTTGTGTTAGTGTTGAAAAACCACTTTTCGCACTTGTGTTAGTGTTGAAAAACCACTTTTCGCACTTGTGTTTGTGTTGAAAAACCACTTTTCGCACTTGTGTTTGTGTTGAAAAACCACTTTTCGCAATTGTGTTAATGCAGGAAACCACTTTTGCAGTTGTATTAGTGTGGAAAAAACACTTTTCGCACTTGTGTTAGTGTTGAAAAACCACTTTTTGCACTGGTGTTAGTGTTGAAAAACCACTTTTCACACTTGTGTTAGTGTTGAAAAACCACATTTCGCACTTGTGTTAGTGTTGAAAAACCACTTTTCGCACTTGTGTTGGTGCAGGAAACCACTTTTGCACTTGTATTAGTGTGGAAAAAAACACTTTTCGCACTTGTGTTAGTGTTGAAAAACCACTTTTCGCACTTGTGTTAGCGTTGAAAAACCACTTTTCGCACTTGTGTTAGTGTTGAAAAACCACTTTTCGCACTTGTGTTGGTGCAGGAAACCACTTTTGCACTTGTATTAGTGTGGAAAAAACACTTTTCGCACTTGTTAGTGTTGAAAAACCACTTTTCGCACTTGTGTTAGTGTTGAAAAACCACTTTTCGCACTTGTATTGGTGCAGGAAACCACTTTTGCACTTGTATAAGTGTGGAAAAAACACTTTTTGCACTTGTGATTGTGTTGAAAAACCTCTTTTCGCACTTGTGTTAGTGTTGAAAAACCACTTTTCGCATTTGTGTTAGTGTTGAAAAACCACTTTTCGCACTTGTGTTGGTGCAGGAAACCACTTTTGCACTTGTATTAGTGTGGAAAAAACACTTTTCGCACTTGTGTTAGTGTTGAAAAACCACTTTTCGCTCTTGTGTTAGTGTTGAAAAACCACTTTTCGCACTTGTGTTAGAGTTGAAAAACCACTTTTCGCACTTGTGTTGGTGCAGGAAACCACTTTTGCACTTGTATTAGTGTGGAAAAAACACTTTTCGCACTTGTGTTAGTGTTGAAAAAACCACTTTTCGCACTTGTGTTAGTGTTGAAAAACCACTTTTTGCACTTGTGTTAGTGTTGAAAAATCACTTTTCGCACTTGTGTTGGTGCAGGAAACCACTTTTGCACTTGTATTAGTGTGGAAAAAACACTTTTCGCACTTATGTTAGTGTTGAAAAACCACTTTTTGCACTTGTGTTGGTGCAGGAAACCACTTTTGCACTTGAATTAGTGTGGAAAAAAACACTTTTCGCACTTGTGTTAGTGTTGAAAATCCACTTTTCGCACTTGTGTTAGTGTTGAAAAACCACTTTTCGCACTTGTGTTAGTGTTGAAAAACCACTTTTCGCACTTGTGTTGGTGCAGGAAACCACTTTTGCACTTGTATTAGTGTGGAAAAAACACTTTTCGCACTTGTGTTAGTGTTGAAAAACCACATTTCGCACTTGTGTTAGTGTTGAAAAACCACTTTTCGCATTTGTGTTGGTGCAGGAAACCACTTTTGCACTTGTATTAGTGTGAACACTTTTCGCACTTGTGTTAGTGTTGAAAAACCACTTTTCGCACTTGTGTTAGTGTTGAAAAACCACTTTTCGCACTTGTGTTGGTGCAGGAAACCACTTTTGCAGTTGTATTAGTGTGGAAAAATCACTTTTCGCACTTGTGTTAGTGTTGAAAAACCACTTTTCGCACTTGTGTTAGTGTTGAAAAACCACTTTTCGCACTTGTGTTAGTGTTGAAAAACCCCTTTTCGCACTTGTGTTGGTGCAGGAAACCACATTTGCACTTGTATTAGTGTGGAAAAAACACTTTTTGCACTTGTGATATTGTTGAAAAACCACTTTTCGCACTTGTGTTAGTGTTGAAAAACCACTTTTCGCACTTGTGATAGTGTTGAAAAACCACTTTTCGCACTTCTGTTAGTGTTGAAAAACCACTTTTCGCACTTGTGTTGGTGCAGGAAACCACATTTGCACTTGTATTAGTGTGGAAAAAACACTTTTTGCACTTGTGATAGTGTTGAAAAACCACTTTTCGCAATTGTGTTAGTGTTGAAAAACCACTTTTTGCACTTGTGATAGTGTTGAAAAACCACTTTTCGCACTTGTGTTAGTGTTGAAAAACCACTTTTCGCACTTGTGTTAGTGTTGAAAAACCACTTTTCGCACTTGTGTTAGTGTTGAAAAAACACTTTTCGCACTTGTGTTGGTGCAGGAAACCACTTTTGCACTTGTATTAGTGTGGAAAAAACACTTTTCGAACTTGTGTTAGTGTTGAAAAACCACTTTTCGCACTTGTGTTAGTGTTGAAAAACCACTTTTCGCACTTGTGTTAGTGTTGAAAAACCACTTTTCGCACTTGTGTTAGTGTTGAAAAAACACTTTTCGCACTTGTGTTGGTGCAGGAAACCACTTTTGCACTTGTATTAGTGTGGAAAAAACACTTTTTGCACTTGTGATAGTGTTGAAAAATCCACTTTTCGCACTTGTGTTAGTGTTGAAAAAACACTTTTTGCACTTGTGTTAGTGTTGAAAAACCACTTTTCGCACTGGTGTTGATGCAGGAAACCACTTTTGCACTTGTATTAGTGTGGAAAAAACACTTTTCGCACTTGTGTTAGTGTTGAAAAACCACTTTTCGCACTTGTGTTAGTGTTGAAAAACCACTTTTCGCACTTGTGTTAGTGTTGAAAAACCACTTTTCGCAATTGTGTTAGTGCAGGAAACCACTTTTGCAGTTGTATTAGTGTGGAAAAAACACTTTTCGCACTTGTGTTAGTGTTGAAAAACCACTTTTCGCTCTTGTGTTAGTGTTGAAAAACCACTTTTCGCACTTGTGTTAGTGTTGAAAAACCACTTTTCGCACTTGTGTTGGTGCAGGAAACCACTTTTGCACTTGTATTAGTGTGGAAAAAACACTTTTCGCACTTGTGTTAGTGTTGAAAAACCACTTTTCGCACTTGTGTTTGTGTTGAAAAACCACTTTTCGCAATTGTTTTAGTGCAGGAAACCACTTTTGCAGTTGTATTGGTGTGGAAAAAACACTTTTCGCACTTGTGTTAGTGTTGAAAAACCACTTTTCGCACTTGTGTTAGTGTTGAAAAACCACTTTTCACACTTGTGTTAGTGTTGAAAAACCACATTTCGCACTTATGTTAGTGTTGAAAAACCACTTTTCGCACTTGTGTTGGTGCAGGAAACCACTTTTGCACTTGTATTAGTGTGGAAAAAACACTTTTCGCACTTGTGTTAGTGTTGAAAAACCACTTTTCGCACTTGTGTTAGCGTTGAAAAACCACTTTTCGCACTTGTGTTAGTGTTGAAAAACCACTTTTCGCACTTGTGTTGGTGCAGGAAACCACTTTTGCACTTGTATTAGTGTGGAAAAAACACTTTTCGCACTTGTTAGTGTTGAAAAACCACTTTTCGCACTTGTGTTAGTGTTGAAAAACCACTTTTCGCACTTGTATTGGTGCAGGAAACCACTTTTGCACTTGTATAAGTGTGGAAAAAACACTTTTTGCACTTGTGATTGTGTTGAAAAACCTCTTTTCGCACTTGTGTTAGTGTTGAAAAACCACTTTTCGCACTTGTGTTAGTGTTGAAAAACCACTTTTTGCACTTGTGTTGGTGCAGGAAACCACTTTTGCACTTGTATTAGTGTGGAAAAAACACTTTTCGCACTTGTGTTAGTGTTTAAAAACCACTTTTCGCACTTGTGTTAGTGTTGAAAAACCACTTTTCGCACTTGTCTTAGTGTTGAAAAACCACTTTTCGCACTTGTGTTAGTGTTGAAAAACCACTTTTCGCACTTGTGTTGGTGCAGGAAACCACTTTTCCAGTTGTATTAGTGTGGAAAAAACACTTTTCGCAGTTGTGTTAGTGTTGAAAAACCACTTTTCGCACTTGTGTTAGTGTTGAAAAACCACTTTTCGCAGTTGTGTTAGTGTTGAAAAACCACTTTTCGCACTTGTGTTAGTGTTGAAAAACCACTTTTCGCACTTGTGTTGGTGCAGGAAACCACTTTTGCACTTGTATTAGTGTGGAAAAAACACTTTTCGCACTTGTGTTAGTGTTGAAAAACCACTTTTCGCACTTGTGTTAGTGTTGAAAAACCACTTTTCGCACTTGTGTTAGTGTTGAAAAACCACTTTTCGCACTTGTGTTGTTGCAGGAAACCACTTTTGCACTTGTATTAGTGTGGAAAAACACTTTTCGCACTTGTGTTAGTGTTGAAAAACCACTTTTCGCACTTGTGTTAGTGTTGAAAAACCACTTTTCGCACTTGTGTTGGTGCAGGAAACCACTTTTGCAGTTGTATTAGTGTGGAAAAAACACTTTTCACACTTGTGTTAGTGTTGAAAAACCACTTTTCGCACTTGTGTTAGTGTTGAAAAACCACTTTTTGCACTTGTGTTAGTGTTGAAAAACCACTTTTTCGCACTTGTGTTGGTGCAGGAAACCACATTTGCACTTGCAATAGTGTTGAAAAACCACTTTTGGCACTTGTGTTAGTGTTGAAAAACCACTTTTCGCACTTGTGTTAGTGTTGAAAAACCACTTTTCGCACTTGTGTTGGTGCAGGAAACCACATTTGCACTTGTATTAGTGTGGAAAAAACACTTTTTGCACTTGTGTTAGTGTTGAAAAACCACTTTTTGCACTTGTGTTAGTGTTGAAAAATCACTTTTCGCACTTGTGTTGGTGCAGGAAACCACTTTTGCACTTGTATTAGTGTGGAAAAAACACTTTTCGCACTTGTGTTAGTGTTGAAAAACCACTTTTCGCACTTGTGTTAGTGTTGAAAAACAACTTTTCGCACTTGTGTTGGTGCAGGAAACCACTTTTGCACTTGTATTAGTGTGGAAAAAACACTTTTCGCACTTGTGTTAGTGTTGAAAAACCACTTTTCGCAATTGTGTTAGTGTTGAAAAACCACTTTTCGCACTTGAGTTAGTGTTGAAAAACCACTTTTCGCACTTGTGTTGGTGCAGGAAACCAGTTTTGCACTTGTACTAGTGTGGAAAAAGCACTTTTCGCACTTGTGTTAGTGTTGAAAAACCACTTTTCGCACTTGTGTTAGTGTTGAAAAACCACTTTTCGCACTTGTGTTAGTGTTGAAAAACCACTTTTCGCACTTGTGTTGGTGCAGGAAACCACTTTTGCACTTGTATTAGTGTGGAAAAAACACTTTTCGCACTTGTGTTAGTGTTGAAAAACCACTTTTCGCACTTGTGTTAGTGTTGAAAAACCACTTTTCGCACTTGTGTGGTGCAGGAAACCACTTTTGCACTTGTATTAGTGTGGAAAAAACACTTTTTGCACTTGTGTTAGTGTTGAAAAACCACTTTTTGCACTTGTGTTAGTGTTGAAAAATCACTTTTCGCACTTGTGTTGGTGCAGGAAACCACTTTTGCACTTGTATTAGTGTGGAAAAAACACTTTTCGCACTTGTGTTAGTGTTGAAAAACCACTTTTCGCACTTGTGTTAGTGTTGAAAAACCACTTTTCGCACTTGTGTTAGTGTTGAAAAACCACTTTTCGCACTTGTGTTGGTGCAGGAAACCACTTTTGCACTTGTATTAGTGTGGAAAGAACACTTTTCGCACTTGTGTTAGTGTTGAAAAACCACTTTTCGCACTTGAGTTAGTGTTGAAAAACCATTTTTCGCACTTGTGTTGGTGTAGGAAACCACTTTTGCACTTGTATTAGTGTGGAAAAAACACTTTTCGCACTTGTGTTAGTGTTGAAAAACCACTTTTCGCACTTGTGTTAGTGTTGAAAAACCACTTTTCGCACTTGTGTTGGTGTTGAAAAACCACTTTTCGCACTTGTGTTGGTGCAGGAAACCACTTTTGCACTTGTATTAGTGTGGAAAAAACACTTTTCGCACTTGTGTTAGTGTTGAAAAACCACTTTTCGCACTTGTGTTGGTGCAGGAAACCACTTTTGCACTTGTATTAGTGTGGAAAAAACACTTTTCGCACTTGTGTTAGTGTTGAAAAACCACTTTTCGCACTTGTGTTAGTGTTGAAAAACCACTTTTCGCACTTGTGTTAGTGTTGAAAAACCACTTTTCGCACTTGTGTTGGTGCAGGAAACCACTTTTGCACTTGTATTAGTGTGGAAAAAACACTTTTTGCACTTGTGATAGTGTTGAAAAACCACTTTTCACACTTGTGTTAGTGTTGAAAAATCACTTTTCGCACTTGTGTTAGTGTTGAAAAACCACTTTTTGCACTTGTGTTGGTGCAGGAAACCACTTTTGCACTTGAATTAGTGTGGAAAAAACACTTTTCGCACTTGTGTTAGTGTTGAAAATCCACTTTTCGCACTTGTGTTAGTGTTGAAAAACCACTTTTCGCACTTGTGTTAGTGTTGAAAAACCACTTTTCGCACTTGTGTTGGTGCAGGAAACCACTTTTGCACTTGTATTAGTGTGGAAAAAACACTTTTCGCACTTGTGTTAGTGTTGAAAAACCACATTTCACACTTGTGTTAGTGTTGAAAAACCACTTTTCGCATTTGTGTTGGTGCAGGAAACCACTTTTGCACTTGTATTAGTGTGGAAAAAACACTTTTCGCACTTGTGTTAGTGTTGAAAAACCACTTTTCGCACTTGTGTTAGTGTTGAAAAACCACTTTTCGCACTTGTGTTGGTGCAGGAAACCACTTTTGCAGTTGTATTAGTGTGGAAAAATCACTTTTCGCACTTGTGTTAGTGTTGAAAAACCACTTTTCGCACTTGTGTTAGTGTTGAAAAACCACTTTTCGCACTTGTGTTAGTGTTGAAAAACCCCTTTTCGCACTTGTGTTGGTGCAGGAAACCACATTTGCACTTGTATTAGTGTGGAAAAAACACTTTTTGCACTTGTGATATTGTTGAAAAACCACTTTTCGCACTTGTGTTAGTGTTGAAAAACCACTTTTCGCACTTGTGATAGTGTTGAAAAACCACTTTTCGCACTTCTGTTAGTGTTGAAAAACCACTTTTCGCACTTGTGTTGGTGCAGGAAACCACATTTGCACTTGTATTAGTGTGGAAAAAACACTTTTTGCACTTGTGATAGTGTTGAAAAACCACTTTTCGCAATTGTGTTAGTGTTGAAAAACCACTTTTTGCACTTGTGATAGTGTTGAAAAACCACTTTTCGCACTTGTGTTAGTGTTGAAAAACCACTTTTCGCACTTGTGTTAGTGTTGAAAAACCACTTTTCGCACTTGTGTTAGTGTTGAAAAAACACTTTTCGCACTTGTGTTGGTGCAGGAAACCACTTTTGCACTTGTATTAGTGTGGAAAAAACACTTTTCGAACTTGTGTTAGTGTTGAAAAACCACTTTTCGCACTTGTGTTAGTGTTGAAAAACCACTTTTCGCACTTGTGTTAGTGTTGAAAAACCACTTTTCGCACTTGTGTTAGTGTTGAAAAAACACTTTTCGCACTTGTGTTGGTGCAGGAAACCACTTTTGCACTTGTATTAGTGTGGAAAAAACACTTTTTGCACTTGTGATAGTGTTGAAAAATCCACTTTTCGCACTTGTGTTAGTGTTGAAAAAACACTTTTTGCACTTGTGTTAGTGTTGAAAAACCACTTTTCGCACTGGTGTTGATGCAGGAAACCACTTTTGCACTTGTATTAGTGTGGAAAAAACACTTTTCGCACTTGTGTTAGTGTTGAAAAACCACTTTTCGCGCTTGTGTTAGTGTTGAAAAACCACTTTTCGCACTTGTGTTAGTGTTGAAAAACCACTTTTCGCAATTGTGTTAGTGCAGGAAACCACTTTTGCAGTTGTATTAGTGTGGATAAAACACTTTTCGCACTTGTGTTAGTGTTGAAAAACCACTTTTCGCTCTTGTGTTAGTGTTGAAAAACCACTTTTCGCACTTGTGTTAGTGTTGAAAAACCACTTTTCGCACTTGTGTTGGTGCAGGAAACCACTTTTGCACTTGTATTAGTGTGGAAAAAACACTTTTCGCACTTGTGTTAGTGTTGAAAAACCACTTTTCGCAATTGTTTTAGTGCAGGAAACCACTTTTGCAGTTGTATTAGTGTGGAAAAAACACTTTTCGCACTTGTGTTAGTGTTGAAAAACCACTTTTCGCACTTGTGTTAGTGTTGAAAAACCACTTTTCACACTTGTGTTAGTGTTGAAAAACCACATTTCGCACTTATGTTAGTGTTGAAAAACCACTTTTCGCACTTGTGTTGGTGCAGGAAACCACTTTTGCACTTGTATTAGTGTGGAAAAAACACTTTTCGCACTTGTGTTAGTGTTGAAAAACCACTTTTCGCACTTGTGTTAGTGTTGAAAAACCACTTTTCACACTTGTGTTAGTGTTGAAAAACCACATTTCGCACTTATGTTAGTGTTGAAAAACCACTTTTCGCACTTGTGTTGGTGCAGGAAACCACTTTTGCACTTGTATTAGTGTGGAAAAAACACTTTTCGCACTTGTGTTAGTGTTGAAAAACCACTTTTCGCACTTGTGTTAGCGTTGAAAAACCACTTTTCGCACTTGTGTTAGTGTTGAAAAACCACTTTTCGCACTTGTGTTGGTGCAGGAAACCACTTTTGCACTTGTATTAGTGTGGAAAAAACACTTTTCGCACTTGTTAGTGTTGAAAAACCACTTTTCGCACTTGTGTTAGTGTTGAAAAACCACTTTTCGCACTTGTATTGGTGCAGGAAACCACTTTTGCACTTGTATAAGTGTGGAAAAAACACTTTTTGCACTTGTGATTGTGTTGAAAAACCTCTTTTCGCACTTGTGTTAGTGTTGAAAAACCACTTTTCGCACTTGTGTTAGTGTTGAAAAACCACTTTTTGCACTTGTGTTGGTGCAGGAAACCACTTTTGCACTTGTATTAGTGTGGAAAAAACCCTTTTCGCACTTGTGTTAGTGTTTAAAAACCACTTTTCGCACTTGTGTTAGTGTTGAAAAACCACTTTTCACACTTGTCTTAGTGTTGAAAAACCACTTTTCGCACTTGTGTTAGTGTTGAAAAACCACTTTTCGCACTTGTGTTGGTGCAGGAAACCACTTTTCCAGTTGTATTAGTGTGGAAAAAACACTTTTCGCAGTTGTGTTAGTGTTGAAAAACCACTTTTCGCACTTGTGTTAGTGTTGAAAAACCACTTTTCGCAGTTGTGTTAGTGTTGAAAAACCACTTTTCGCACTTGTGTTAGTGTTGAAAAACCACTTTTCGCACTTGTGTTGGTGCAGGAAACCACTTTTGCACTTGTATTAGTGTGGAAAAAACACTTTTCGCACTTGTGTTAGTGTTGAAAAACCACTTTTCGCACTTGTGTTAGTGTTGAAAAACCACTTTTCGCACTTGTGTTAGTGTTGAAAAACCACTTTTCGCACTTGTGTTGTTGCAGGAAACCACTTTTGCACTTGTATTAGTGTGGAAAAACACTTTTCGCACTTGTGTTAGTGTTGAAAAACCACTTTTCGCACTTGTGTTAGTGTTGAAAAACCACTTTTCGCACTTGTGTTAGTGTTGAAAAACCACTTTTCGCACTTGTGTTAGTGTTGAAAAACCACTTTTCGCACTTGAGTTAGTGTTGAAAAACCATTTTTCGCACTTGTGTTGGTGTAGGAAACCACTTTTGCACTTGTATTAGTGTGGAAAAAACACTTTTCGCACTTGTGTTAGTGTTGAAAAACCACTTTTCGCACTTGTGTTAGTGTTGAAAAACCACTTTTCGCACTTGTGTTGGTGTTGAAAAACCACTTTTCGCACTTGTGTTGGTGCAGGAAACCACTTTTGCACTTGTATTAGTGTGGAAAAAACACTTTTCGCACTTGTGTTAGTGTTGAAAAACCACTTTTCGCACTTGTGTTGGTGCAGGAAACCACTTTTGCACTTGTATTAGTGTGGAAAAAACACTTTTCGCACTTGTGTTAGTGTTGAAAAACCACTTTTCGCACTTGTGTTAGTGTTGAAAAACCACTTTTCGCACTTGTGTTAGTGTTGAAAAACCACTTTTCGCACTTGTGTTGGTGCAGGAAACCACTTTTGCACTTGTATTAGTGTGGAAAAAACACTTTTTGCACTTGTGATAGTGTTGAAAAACCACTTTTCACACTTGTGTTAGTGTTGAAAAATCACTTTTCGCACTTGTGTTAGTGTTGAAAAACCACTTTTTGCACTTGTGTTGGTGCAGGAAACCACTTTTGCACTTGAATTAGTGTGGAAAAAACACTTTTCGCACTTGTGTTAGTGTTGAAAATCCACTTTTCGCACTTGTGTTAGTGTTGAAAAACCACTTTTCGCACTTGTGTTAGTGTTGAAAAACCACTTTTCGCACTTGTGTTGGTGCAGGAAACCACTTTTGCACTTGTATTAGTGTGGAAAAAACACTTTTCGCACTTGTGTTAGTGTTGAAAAACCACATTTCACACTTGTGTTAGTGTTGAAAAACCACTTTTCGCATTTGTGTTGGTGCAGGAAACCACTTTTGCACTTGTATTAGTGTGGAAAAAACACTTTTCGCACTTGTGTTAGTGTTGAAAAACCACTTTTCGCACTTGTGTTAGTGTTGAAAAACCACTTTTCGCACTTGTGTTGGTGCAGGAAACCACTTTTGCAGTTGTATTAGTGTGGAAAAATCACTTTTCGCACTTGTGTTAGTGTTGAAAAACCACTTTTCGCACTTGTGTTAGTGTTGAAAAACCACTTTTCGCACTTGTGTTAGTGTTGAAAAACCCCTTTTCGCACTTGTGTTGGTGCAGGAAACCACATTTGCACTTGTATTAGTGTGGAAAAAACACTTTTTGCACTTGTGATATTGTTGAAAAACCACTTTTCGCACTTGTGTTAGTGTTGAAAAACCACTTTTCGCACTTGTGATAGTGTTGAAAAACCACTTTTCGCACTTCTGTTAGTGTTGAAAAACCACTTTTCGCACTTGTGTTGGTGCAGGAAACCACATTTGCACTTGTATTAGTGTGGAAAAAACACTTTTTGCACTTGTGATAGTGTTGAAAAACCACTTTTCGCAATTGTGTTAGTGTTGAAAAACCACTTTTTGCACTTGTGATAGTGTTGAAAAACCACTTTTCGCACTTGTGTTAGTGTTGAAAAACCACTTTTCGCACTTGTGTTAGTGTTGAAAAACCACTTTTCGCACTTGTGTTAGTGTTGAAAAAACACTTTTCGCACTTGTGTTGGTGCAGGAAACCACTTTTGCACTTGTATTAGTGTGGAAAAAACCACTTTTCGAACTTGTGTTAGTGTTGAAAAACCACTTTTCGCACTTGTGTTAGTGTTGAAAAACCACTTTTCGCACTTGTGTTAGTGTTGAAAAACCACTTTTCGCACTTGTGTTAGTGTTGAAAAAACACTTTTCGCACTTGTGTTGGTGCAGGAAACCACTTTTGCACTTGTATTAGTGTGGAAAAAACACTTTTTGCACTTGTGATAGTGTTGAAAAATCCACTTTTCGCACTTGTGTTAGTGTTGAAAAAACACTTTTTGCACTTGTGTTAGTGTTGAAAAACCACTTTTCGCACTGGTGTTGATGCAGGAAACCACTTTTGCACTTGTATTAGTGTGGAAAAAACACTTTTCGCACTTGTGTTAGTGTTGAAAAACCACTTTTCGCGCTTGTGTTAGTGTTGAAAAACCACTTTTCGCACTTGTGTTAGTGTTGAAAAACCACTTTTCGCAATTGTGTTAGTGCAGGAAACCACTTTTGCAGTTGTATTAGTGTGGATAAAACACTTTTCGCACTTGTGTTAGTGTTGAAAAACCACTTTTCGCTCTTGTGTTAGTGTTGAAAAACCACTTTTCGCACTTGTGTTAGTGTTGAAAAACCACTTTTCGCACTTGTGTTGGTGCAGGAAACCACTTTTGCACTTGTATTAGTGTGGAAAAAACACTTTTCGCACTTGTGTTAGTGTTGAAAAACCACTTTTCGCAATTGTTTTAGTGCAGGAAACCACTTTTGCAGTTGTATTAGTGTGGAAAAAACACTTTTCGCACTTGTGTTAGTGTTGAAAAACCACTTTTCGCACTTGTGTTAGTGTTGAAAAACCACTTTTCACACTTGTGTTAGTGTTGAAAAACCACATTTCGCACTTATGTTAGTGTTGAAAAACCACTTTTCGCACTTGTGTTGGTGCAGGAAACCACTTTTGCACTTGTATTAGTGTGGAAAAAACACTTTTCGCACTTGTGTTAGTGTTGAAAAACCACTTTTCGCACTTGTGTTAGTGTTGAAAAACCACTTTTCACACTTGTGTTAGTGTTGAAAAACCACATTTCGCACTTATGTTAGTGTTGAAAAACCACTTTTCGCACTTGTGTTGGTGCAGGAAACCACTTTTGCACTTGTATTAGTGTGGAAAAAACACTTTTCGCACTTGTGTTAGTGTTGAAAAACCACTTTTCGCACTTGTGTTAGCGTTGAAAAACCACTTTTCGCACTTGTGTTAGTGTTGAAAAACCACTTTTCGCACTTGTGTTGGTGCAGGAAACCACTTTTGCACTTGTATTAGTGTGGAAAAAACACTTTTCGCACTTGTTAGTGTTGAAAAACCACTTTTCGCACTTGTGTTAGTGTTGAAAAACCACTTTTCGCACTTGTATTGGTGCAGGAAACCACTTTTGCACTTGTATAAGTGTGGAAAAAACACTTTTTGCACTTGTGATTGTGTTGAAAAACCTCTTTTCGCACTTGTGTTAGTGTTGAAAAACCACTTTTCGCACTTGTGTTAGTGTTGAAAAACCACTTTTTGCACTTGTGTTGGTGCAGGAAACCACTTTTGCACTTGTATTAGTGTGGAAAAAACCCTTTTCGCACTTGTGTTAGTGTTTAAAAACCACTTTTCGCACTTGTGTTAGTGTTGAAAAACCACTTTTCACACTTGTCTTAGTGTTGAAAAACCACTTTTCGCACTTGTGTTAGTGTTGAAAAACCACTTTTCGCACTTGTGTTGGTGCAGGAAACCACTTTTCCAGTTGTATTAGTGTGGAAAAAACACTTTTCGCAGTTGTGTTAGTGTTGAAAAACCACTTTTCGCACTTGTGTTAGTGTTGAAAAACCACTTTTCGCAGTTGTGTTAGTGTTGAAAAACCACTTTTCGCACTTGTGTTAGTGTTGAAAAACCACTTTTCGCACTTGTGTTGGTGCAGGAAACCACTTTTGCACTTGTATTAGTGTGGAAAAAACACTTTTCGCACTTGTGTTAGTGTTGAAAAACCACTTTTCGCACTTGTGTTAGTGTTGAAAAACCACTTTTCGCACTTGTGTTAGTGTTGAAAAACCACTTTTCGCACTTGTGTTGTTGCAGGAAACCACTTTTGCACTTGTATTAGTGTGGAAAAACACTTTTCGCACTTGTGTTAGTGTTGAAAAACCACTTTTCGCACTTGTGTTAGTGTTGAAAAACCACTTTTCGCACTTGTGTTGGTGCAGGAAACCACTTTTGCAGTTGTATTAGTGTGGAAAAAACACTTTTCACACTTGTGTTAGTGTTGAAAAACCACTTTTCGCACTTGTGTTAGTGTTGAAAAACCACTTTTTGCACTTGTGTTAGTGTTGAAAAACCACTTTTCGCACTTGTGTTGGTGCAGGAAACCACATTTGCACTTGTATTAGTGTGGAAAAAACACTTTTTGCACTTGCAATAGTGTTGAAAAACCACTTTTGGCACTTGTGTTAGTGTTGAAAAACCACTTTTCGCACTTGTGTTAGTGTTGAAAAACCACTTTTCGCACTTGTGTTGGTGCAGGAAACCACATTTGCACTTGTATTAGTGTGGAAAAAACACTTTTTGCACTTGTGTTAGTGTTGAAAAACCACTTTTTGCACTTGTGTTAGTGTTGAAAAATCACTTTTCGCACTTGTGTTGGTGCAGGAAACCACTTTTGCACTTGTATTAGTGTGGAAAAAACACTTTTCGCACTTGTGTTAGTGTTGAAAAACCACTTTTCGCACTTGTGTTAGTGTTGAAAAACCACTTTTCGCACTTGTGTTAGTGTTGAAAAACCACTTTTCGCACTTGTGTTGGTGCAGGAAACCACTTTTGCACTTGTATTAGTGTGGAAAAAACACTTTTCGCACTTGTGTTAGTGTTGAAAAACCACTTTTCGCAATTGTGTTAGTGTTGAAAAACCACTTTTCGCACTTGAGTTAGTGTTGAAAAACCACTTTTCGCACTTGTGTTGGTGCAGGAAACCAGTTTTGCACTTGTATTAGTGTGGAAAAAACACTTTTCGCACTTGTGTTAGTGTTGAAAAACCACTTTTCGCACTTGTGTTAGTGTTGAAAAACCACTTTTCGCACTTGTGTTAGTGTTGAAAAACCACTTTTCGCACTTGTGTTGGTGCAGGAAACCACTTTTGCACTTGTATTAGTGTGGAAAAAACACTTTTCGCACTTGTGTTAGTGTTGAAAAACCACTTTTCGCACTTGTGTTAGTGTTGAAAAACCACTTTTCGCACTTGTGTGGTGCAGGAAACCACTTTTGCACTTGTATTAGTGTGGAAAAAACACTTTTTGCACTTGTGTTAGTGTTGAAAAACCACTTTTTGCACTTGTGTTAGTGTTGAAAAATCACTTTTCGCACTTGTGTTGGTGCAGGAAACCACTTTTGCACTTGTATTAGTGTGGAAAAAACACTTTTCGCACTTGTGTTAGTGTTGAAAAACCACTTTTCGCACTTGTGTTAGTGTTGAAAAACCACTTTTCGCACTTGTGTTAGTGTTGAAAAACCACTTTTTGCACTTGTGATAGTGTTGAAAAATCCACTTTTCGCACTTGTGTTAGTGTTGAAAAAACACTTTTTGCACTTGTGTTAGTGTTGAAAAACCACTTTTCGCACTGGTGTTGATGCAGGAAACCACTTTTGCACTTGTATTAGTGTGGAAAAAACACTTTTCGCACTTGTGTTAGTGTTGAAAAACCACTTTTCGCGCTTGTGTTAGTGTTGAAAAACCACTTTTCGCACTTGTGTTAGTGTTGAAAAACCACTTTTCGCAATTGTGTTAGTGCAGGAAACCACTTTTGCAGTTGTATTAGTGTGGATAAAACACTTTTCGCACTTGTGTTAGTGTTGAAAAACCACTTTTCGCTCTTGTGTTAGTGTTGAAAAACCACTTTTCGCACTTGTGTTAGTGTTGAAAAACCACTTTTCGCACTTGTGTTGGTGCAGGAAACCACTTTTGCACTTGTATTAGTGTGGAAAAAACACTTTTCGCACTTGTGTTAGTGTTGAAAAACCACTTTTCGCACTTGTGTTTGTGTTGAAAAACCACTTTTCGCAATTGTTTTAGTGCAGGAAACCACTTTTGCAGTTGTATTAGTGTGGAAAAAACACTTTTCGCACTTGTGTTAGTGTTGAAAAACCACTTTTCGCACTTGTGTTAGTGTTGAAAAACCACTTTTCGCACTTGTGTTAGTGTTGAAAAACCACTTTTCGCACTTGTGTTGGTGCAGGAAACCACTTTTGCACTTGTATTAGTGTGGAAAAAACACTTTTCGCACTTGTGTTAGTGTTGAAAAACCACTTTTCGCACTTGTGTTAGTGTTGAAAAACCACTTTTCGCACTTGTGTGGTGCAGGAAACCACTTTTGCACTTGTATTAGTGTGGAAAAAACACTTTTTGCACTTGTGTTAGTGTTGAAAAACCACTTTTTGCACTTGTGTTAGTGTTGAAAAATCACTTTTCGCACTTGTGTTGGTGCAGGAAACCACTTTTGCACTTGTATTAGTGTGGAAAAAACACTTTTCGCACTTGTGTTAGTGTTGAAAAACCACTTTTCGCACTTGTGTTAGTGTTGAAAAACCACTTTTCGCACTTGTGTTAGTGTTGAAAAACCACTTTTTGCACTTGTGATAGTGTTGAAAAATCCACTTTTCGCACTTGTGTTAGTGTTGAAAAAACACTTTTTGCACTTGTGTTAGTGTTGAAAAACCACTTTTCGCACTGGTGTTGATGCAGGAAACCACTTTTGCACTTGTATTAGTGTGGAAAAAACACTTTTCGCACTTGTGTTAGTGTTGAAAAACCACTTTTCGCGCTTGTGTTAGTGTTGAAAAACCACTTTTCGCACTTGTGTTAGTGTTGAAAAACCACTTTTCGCAATTGTGTTAGTGCAGGAAACCACTTTTGCAGTTGTATTAGTGTGGATAAAACACTTTTCGCACTTGTGTTAGTGTTGAAAAACCACTTTTCGCTCTTGTGTTAGTGTTGAAAAACCACTTTTCGCACTTGTGTTAGTGTTGAAAAACCACTTTTCGCACTTGTGTTGGTGCAGGAAACCACTTTTGCACTTGTATTAGTGTGGAAAAAACACTTTTCGCACTTGTGTTAGTGTTGAAAAACCACTTTTCGCACTTGTGTTTGTGTTGAAAAACCACTTTTCGCAATTGTTTTAGTGCAGGAAACCACTTTTGCAGTTGTATTAGTGTGGAAAAAACACTTTTCGCACTTGTGTTAGTGTTGAAAAACCACTTTTCGCACTTGTGTTAGTGTTGAAAAACCACTTTTCACACTTGTGTTAGTGTTGAAAAACCACATTTCGCACTTATGTTAGTGTTGAAAAACCACTTTTCGCACTTGTGTTGGTGCAGGAAACCACTTTTGCACTTGTATTAGTGTGGAAAAAACACTTTTCGCACTTGTGTTAGTGTTGAAAAACCACTTTTCGCACTTGTGTTAGCGTTGAAAAACCACTTTTCGCACTTGTGTTAGTGTTGAAAAACCACTTTTCGCACTTGTGTTGGTGCAGGAAACCACTTTTGCACTTGTATTAGTGTGGAAAAAACACTTTTCGCACTTGTTAGTGTTGAAAAACCACTTTTCGCACTTGTGTTAGTGTTGAAAAACCACTTTTCGCACTTGTATTGGTGCAGGAAACCACTTTTGCACTTGTATAAGTGTGGAAAAAACACTTTTTGCACTTGTGATTGTGTTGAAAAACCTCTTTTCGCACTTGTGTTAGTGTTGAAAAACCACTTTTCGCACTTGTGTTAGTGTTGAAAAACCACTTTTTGCACTTGTGTTGGTGCAGGAAACCACTTTTGCACTTGTATTAGTGTGGAAAAAACACTTTTCGCACTTGTGTTAGTGTTTAAAAACCACTTTTCGCACTTGTGTTAGTGTTGAAAAACCACTTTTCACACTTGTCTTAGTGTTGAAAAACCACTTTTCGCACTTGTGTTAGTGTTGAAAAACCACTTTTCGCACTTGTGTTGGTGCAGGAAACCACTTTTCCAGTTGTATTAGTGTGGAAAAAACACTTTTCGCAGTTGTGTTAGTGTTGAAAAACCACTTTTCGCACTTGTGTTAGTGTTGAAAAACCACTTTTCGCAGTTGTGTTAGTGTTGAAAAACCACTTTTCGCACTTGTGTTAGTGTTGAAAAACCACTTTTCGCACTTGTGTTGGTGCAGGAAACCACTTTTGCACTTGTATTAGTGTGGAAAAAACACTTTTCGCACTTGTGTTAGTGTTGAAAAACCACTTTTCGCACTTGTGTTAGTGTTGAAAAACCACTTTTCGCACTTGTGTTAGTGTTGAAAAACCACTTTTCGCACTTGTGTTGTTGCAGGAAACCACTTTTGCACTTGTATTAGTGTGGAAAAACACTTTTCGCACTTGTGTTAGTGTTGAAAAACCACTTTTCGCACTTGTGTTAGTGTTGAAAAACCACTTTTCGCACTTGTGTTGGTGCAGGAAACCACTTTTGCAGTTGTATTAGTGTGGAAAAAACACTTTTCACACTTGTGTTAGTGTTGAAAAACCACTTTTCGCACTTGTGTTAGTGTTGAAAAACCACTTTTTGCACTTGTGTTAGTGTTGAAAAACCACTTTTCGCACTTGTGTTGGTGCAGGAAACCACATTTGCACTTGTATTAGTGTGGAAAAAACACTTTTTGCACTTGCAATAGTGTTGAAAAACCACTTTTGGCACTTGTGTTAGTGTTGAAAAACCACTTTTCGCACTTGTGTTAGTGTTGAAAAACCACTTTTCGCACTTGTGTTGGTGCAGGAAACCACATTTGCACTTGTATTAGTGTGGAAAAAACACTTTTTGCACTTGTGTTAGTGTTGAAAAACCACTTTTTGCACTTGTGTTAGTGTTGAAAAATCACTTTTCGCACTTGTGTTGGTGCAGGAAACCACTTTTGCACTTGTATTAGTGTGGAAAAAACACTTTTCGCACTTGTGTTAGTGTTGAAAAACCACTTTTCGCACTTGTGTTAGTGTTGAAAAACCACTTTTCGCACTTGTGTTAGTGTTGAAAAACCACTTTTCGCACTTGTGTTGGTGCAGGAAACCACTTTTGCACTTGTATTAGTGTGGAAAAAACACTTTTCGCACTTGTGTTAGTGTTGAAAAACCACTTTTCGCAATTGTGTTAGTGTTGAAAAACCACTTTTCGCACTTGAGTTAGTGTTGAAAAACCACTTTTCGCACTTGTGTTGGTGCAGGAAACCAGTTTTGCACTTGTATTAGTGTGGAAAAAACACTTTTCGCACTTGTGTTAGTGTTGAAAAACCACTTTTCGCACTTGTGTTAGTGTTGAAAAACCACTTTTCGCACTTGTGTTAGTGTTGAAAAACCACTTTTCGCACTTGTGTTGGTGCAGGAAACCACTTTTGCACTTGTATTAGTGTGGAAAAAACACTTTTCGCACTTGTGTTAGTGTTGAAAAACCACTTTTCGCACTTGTGTTAGTGTTGAAAAACCACTTTTCGCACTTGTGTGGTGCAGGAAACCACTTTTGCACTTGTATTAGTGTGGAAAAAACACTTTTTGCACTTGTGTTAGTGTTGAAAAACCACTTTTTGCACTTGTGTTAGTGTTGAAAAATCACTTTTCGCACTTGTGTTGGTGCAGGAAACCACTTTTGCACTTGTATTAGTGTGGAAAAAACACTTTTCGCACTTGTGTTAGTGTTGAAAAACCACTTTTCGCACTTGTGTTAGTGTTGAAAAACCACTTTTCGCACTTGTGTTAGTGTTGAAAAACCACTTTTCGCACTTGTGTTGGTGCAGGAAACCACTTTTGCACTTGTATTAGTGTGGAAAAAACACTTTTCGCACTTGTGTTAGTGTTGAAAAACCACTTTTCGCACTTGAGTTAGTGTTGAAAAACCATTTTTCGCACTTGTGTTGGTGTAGGAAACCACTTTTGCACTTGTATTAGTGTGGAAAAAACACTTTTCGCACTTGTGTTAGTGTTGAAAAACCACTTTTCGCACTTGTGTTAGTGTTGAAAAACCACTTTTCGCACTTGTGTTGGTGTTGAAAAACCACTTTTCGCACTTGTGTTGGTGCAGGAAACCACTTTTGCACTTGTATTAGTGTGGAAAAAACACTTTTCGCACTTGTGTTAGTGTTGAAAAACCACTTTTCGCACTTGTGTTGGTGCAGGAAACCACTTTTGCACTTGTATTAGTGTGGAAAAAACACTTTTCGCACTTGTGTTAGTGTTGAAAAACCACTTTTCGCACTTGTGTTAGTGTTGAAAAACCACTTTTCGCACTTGTGTTAGTGTTGAAAAACCACTTTTCGCACTTGTGTTGGTGCAGGAAACCACTTTTGCACTTGTATTAGTGTGGAAAAAACACTTTTTGCACTTGTGATAGTGTTGAAAAACCACTTTTCACACTTGTGTTAGTGTTGAAAAACCACTTTTCGCACTTGTGTTAGTGTTGAAAAACCACTTTTCGCACTTGTGTTGGTGCAGGAAACCACTTTTTCACTTGTATTAGTGTGGAAAAAACACTTTTCGCACTTGTGTTGGTGTTGAAAAACCACTTTTCGCACTTGTGTTAGTGTTGAAAAACCACTTTTCGCACTTATGTTAGTGTTGAAAAACCACTTTTCGCACTTGTGTTGGTGCAGGAAACCACTTTTGCACTTGTATTAGTGTTGAAAAACCACTTTTCGCACTTGTGTTAGTGTTGAAAAACCACTTTTCGCACTTGTGTTAGTGTTGAAAAAACACTTTTCGCACTTGTGTTGGTGCAGGAAACCACTTTTGCACTTGTATTAGTGTGGAAAAACACTTTTCGCACTTGTTAGTGTTGAAAAATCACTTTTCGCACTTGTGTTAGTGTTGAAAAACCTCTTTTCACACTTGTGTTGGTGCAGGAAACCACTTTTGCACTTGTATTAGTGTGGAAAAAACACTTTTCGCACTTGTGTTAGTGTTGAAAAACCACTTTTCGCAGTTGTGTTAGTGTTGAAATACCACTTTTCACACTTGTGTTAGTGTTGAAAAACCACTTTTTGCACTTGTGTTGGTGCAGGAAACCACTTTTGCACTTGTATTAGTGTTGAAAAACCACTTTTCGCACTTGTGTTAGTGTTGAAAAACCACTTTTCGCACTTGTGTTAGTGTTGAAAAACCACTTTTCGCACTTGTGTTGGTGCAGGAAACCACTTTTGCACTTGTATTAGTGTGGAAAAAACACTTTTCGCACTTGTGTTAGTGTTGAAAAACCACTTTTCGCACTTGTGTTAGTGTTGAAAAACCACTTTTCGCACTTGTGTTCGTGCAGGAAACCACTTTTGCAGTTGTATTAGTGTGGAAAAAACACTTTTCGCACTTGTGTTAGTGTTGAAAAACCACTTTTCGCACTTGTGTTAGTGTTGAAAAACCACTTTTTGCACTTGTGTTAGTGTTGAAAAACCACTTTTCGCACTTGTGTTGGTGCAGGAAACCACATTTGCACTTGTATTAGTGTGGAAAAAACACTTTTTGCACTTGTGATAGTGTTGAAAAACCACTTTTGGCACTTGTGTTAGTGTTGAAAAACCACTTATCGCACTTGTGTTAGTGTTGAAAAACCACTTTTCGCACTTGTGTTGGTGCAGGAAACCACATTTGCACTTGTATTAGTGTGGAAAAAACACTTTTTGCACTTGTGTTAGTGTTGAAAAACCACTTTTTGCACTTGTGTTAGTGTTGAAAAATCACTTTTTGCACTTGTGTTGGTGCAGGAAACCACTTTTGCACTTGTATTAGTGTGGAAAAAACACTTTTCGCACTTGTGTTAGTGTTGAAAAACCACTTTTCGCACTTGTGTTAGTGTTGAAAAACCACTTTTCGCACTTGTGTTAGTGTTGAAAAACCACTTTTCGCACTTGTGTTGGTGCAGGAAACCACTTTTGCACTTGTATTAGTGTGGAAAAAACACTTTTCGCACTTGTGTTAGTGTTGAAAAATCACTTTTCGCACTTGTGTTAGTGTTGAAAAACCACTTTTCGCACTTGTGTTGGTGCAGGAAACCACTTTTGCACTTGTATTAGTGTGGAAAAAACACTTTTCGCACTTGTGTTAGTGTTGAAAAACCACTTTTCGCACTTGTGTTAGTGTTGAAAAACCACTTTTCGCACTTGAGTTAGTGTTGAAAAACCACTTTTCGCACTTGTGTTGGTGCAGGAAACCACTTTTGCACTTGTATTAGTGTGGAAAAAACACTTTTCGCACTTATGTTAGTGTTGAAAAACCACTTTTCGCACTTGTGTTAGTGTTGAAAAACCACTTTTCGCACTTGTGTTAGTGTTGAAAAACCACTTTTCGCACTTGTGTTGGTGCAGGAAACCACTTTTGCACTTGTATTAGTGTGGAAAAAACACTTTTCGCACTTGTTAGTGTTGAAAAACCACTTTTCGCACTTGTGTTAGTGTTGAAAAACCACTTTTCGCACTTGTATTGGTGCAGGAAACCACTTTTGCACTTGTATAAGTGTGGAAAAAACACTTTTTGCACTTGTGATTGTGTTGAAAAACCTCTTTTCGCACTTGTGTTAGTGTTGAAAAACCACTTTTCGCACTTGTGTTAGTGTTGAAAAACCACTTTTTGCACTTGTGTTGGTGCAGGAAACCACTTTTGCACTTGTATTAGTGTGGAAAAAACACTTTTCGCACTTGTGTTAGTGTTTAAAAACCACTTTTCGCACTTGTGTTAGTGTTGAAAAACCACTTTTCGCACTTGTGTTAGTGTTGAAAAACCACTTTTCGCACTTGTGTTAGTGTTGAAAAACCACTTTTCGCACTTGTGTTGGTGCAGGAAACCACTTTTGCAGTTGTATTAGTGTGGAAAAAACACTTTTCGCAGTTGTGTTAGTGTTGAAAAACCACTTTTCGCACTTGTGTTAGTGTTGAAAAACCACTTTTCGCAGTTGTGTTAGTGTTGAAAAACCACTTTTCGCACTTGTGTTAGTGTTGAAAAACCACTTTTCGCACTTGTGTTGGTGCAGGAAACCACTTTTGCACTTGTATTAGTGTGGAAAAAACACTTTTCGCACTTGTGTTAGTGTTGAAAAACCACTTTTCGCACTTGTGTTAATGTTGAAAAACCACTTTTCGCACTTGTGTTAGTGTTGAAAAACCACTTTTCGCACTTGTGTTGTTGCAGGAAACCACTTTTGCACTTGTATTAGTGTGGAAAAAACACTTTTCGCACTTGTGTTAGTGTTGAAAAACCACTTTTCGCACTTGTGTTAGTGTTGAAAAACCACTTTTCGCACTTGTGTTGGTGCAGGAAACCACTTTTGCAGTTGTATTAGTGTGGAAAAAACACTTTTCACACTTGTGTTAGTGTTGAAAAACCACTTTTCGCACTTGTGTTAGTGTTGAAAAACCACTTTTTGCACTTGTGTTAGTGTTGAAAAACCACTTTTCGCACTTGTGTTGGTGCAGGAAACCACATTTGCACTTGTATTAGTGTGGAAAAAACACTTTTTGCTCTTGCAATAGTGTTGAAAAACCACTTTTGGCACTTGTGTTAGTGTTGAAAAACCACTTTTCGCACTTGTGTTAGTGTTGAAAAACCACTTTTCGCACTTGTGTTGGTGCAGGAAACCACATTTGCACTTGTATTAGTGTGGAAAAAACACTTTTTGCACTTGTGTTAGTGTTGAAAAACCACTTTTTGCACTTGTGTTAGTGTTGAAAAATCACTTTTCACACTTGTGTTGGTGCAGGAAACCACTTTTGCACTTGTATTAGTGTGGAAAAAACACTTTTCGCACTTGTGTTAGTGTTGAAAAACCACTTTTCGCACTTGTGTTAGTGTTGAAAAACCACTTTTCGCACTTGTGTTAGTGTTGAAAAACCACTTTTCGCACTTGTGTTGGTGCAGGAAACCACTTTTGCACTTGTATTAGTGTGGAAAAAACACTTTCGCACTTGTGTTAGTGTTGAAAAACCACTTTTCGCAATTGTGTTAGTGTTGAAAAACCACTTTTCGCACTTGAGTTAGTGTTGAAAAACCACTTTTCGCACTTGTGTTGGTGCAGGAAACCACTTTTGCACTTGTATTAGTGTGGAAAAAACACTTTTTGCACTTGTGTTAGTGTTGAAAAACCACTTTTCGCACTTGTGTTAGTGTTGAAAAACCACTTTTCGCACTTGTGTTAGTGTTGAAAAACCACTTTTCGCACTTGTGTTGGTGCAGGAAACCACTTTTGCACTTGTATTAGTGTGGAAAAAACACTTTTCGCACTTGTGTTAGTGTTGAAAAACCACTTTTCGCACTTGTGTTAGTGTTGAAAAACCACTTTTCGCACTTGTG
This sequence comes from Myxine glutinosa, assembly GCF_964187855.1. Classification (NCBI taxonomy): domain Eukaryota; kingdom Metazoa; phylum Chordata; class Myxini; order Myxiniformes; family Myxinidae; genus Myxine; species Myxine glutinosa. The sequence goes on along the minus strand of NW_027616507.1, from coordinate 65,371 downwards.
TGGTGCAGGAAACCACTTTTGCAGTTGTATTAGTGTGGAAAAAACACTTTTTGCACTTGTGTTGGTGCAGGAAACCACTTTTGCACTTGTATTAGTGTGGAAAAAACACTTTTTGCACTTGTGTTAGTGTTGAAAAACCACTTTTCGCACTTGTGTTAGTGTTGAAAAACCACTTTTCGCACTTGTGTTAGTGTTGAAAAACCACTTTTCGCACTTGTGTTGGTGCAGGAAACCACTTTTGCACTTGTATTAGTGTTGAAAAACCACTTTTTGCACTTGTGTTAGTGTTGAAAAATCACTTTTCGCACTTGTGTTGGTGCAGGAAACCACTTTTGCACTTGTATTAGTGTGGAAAAAACACTTTTCGCACTTGTGTTAGTGTTGAAAAACCACTTTTCGCACTTGTGTTAGTGTTGAAAAACCACTTTTCGCACTTGTGTTAGTGTTGAAAAACCACTTTTCGCACTTGTGTTGGTGCAGGAAACCACTTTTGCACTTGTATTAGTGTGGAAAAAACACTTTTCGCACTTGTGTTAGTGTTGAAAAACCACTTTTCGCACTTGAGTTAGTGTTGAAAAACCATTTTTCGCACTTGTGTTGGTGTAGGAAACCACTTTTGCACTTGTATTAGTGTGGAAAAAACACTTTTCGCACTTGTGTTAGTGTTGAAAAACCACTTTTCGCACTTGTGTTAGTGTTGAAAAACCACTTTTCGCACTTGTGTTGGTGTTGAAAAACCACTTTTCGCACTTGTGTTGGTGCAGGAAACCACTTTTGCACTTGTATTAGTGTGGAAAAAACACTTTTCGCACTTGTGTTAGTGTTGAAAAACCACTTTTCGCACTTGTGTTGGTGCAGGAAACCACTTTTGCACTTGTATTAGTGTGGAAAAAACACTTTTCGCACTTGTGTTAGTGTTGAAAAACCACTTTTCGCACTTGTGTTAGTGTTGAAAAACCACTTTTCGCACTTGTGTTAGTGTTGAAAAACCACTTTTCGCACTTGTGTTGGTGCAGGAAACCACTTTTGCACTTGTATTAGTGTGGAAAAAACACTTTTTGCACTTGTGATAGTGTTGAAAAACCACTTTTCACACTTGTGTTAGTGTTGAAAAACCACTTTTCGCACTTGTGTTAGTGTTGAAAAACCACTTTTCGCACTTGTGTTGGTGCAGGAAACCACTTTTTCACTTGTATTAGTGTGGAAAAAACACTTTTCGCACTTGTGTTGGTGTTGAAAAACCACTTTTCGCACTTGTGTTAGTGTTGAAAAACCACTTTTCGCACTTATGTTAGTGTTGAAAAACCACTTTTCGCACTTGTGTTGGTGCAGGAAACCACTTTTGCACTTGTATTAGTGTTGAAAAACCACTTTTCGCACTTGTGTTAGTGTTGAAAAACCACTTTTCGCACTTGTGTTAGTGTTGAAAAAACACTTTTCGCACTTGTGTTGGTGCAGGAAACCACTTTTGCACTTGTATTAGTGTGGAAAAACACTTTTCGCACTTGTTAGTGTTGAAAAATCACTTTTCGCACTTGTGTTAGTGTTGAAAAACCTCTTTTCACACTTGTGTTGGTGCAGGAAACCACTTTTGCACTTGTATTAGTGTGGAAAAAACACTTTTCGCACTTGTGTTAGTGTTGAAAAACCACTTTTCGCAGTTGTGTTAGTGTTGAAATACCACTTTTCACACTTGTGTTAGTGTTGAAAAACCACTTTTTGCACTTGTGTTGGTGCAGGAAACCACTTTTGCACTTGTATTAGTGTTGAAAAACCACTTTTCGCACTTGTGTTAGTGTTGAAAAACCACTTTTCGCACTTGTGTTAGTGTTGAAAAACCACTTTTCGCACTTGTGTTGGTGCAGGAAACCACTTTTGCACTTGTATTAGTGTGGAAAAAACACTTTTCGCACTTGTGTTAGTGTTGAAAAACCACTTTTCGCACTTGTGTTAGTGTTGAAAAACCACTTTTCGCACTTGTGTTCGTGCAGGAAACCACTTTTGCAGTTGTATTAGTGTGGAAAAAACACTTTTCGCACTTGTGTTAGTGTTGAAAAACCACTTTTCGCACTTGTGTTAGTGTTGAAAAACCACTTTTTGCACTTGTGTTAGTGTTGAAAAACCACTTTTCGCACTTGTGTTGGTGCAGGAAACCACATTTGCACTTGTATTAGTGTGGAAAAAACACTTTTTGCACTTGTGATAGTGTTGAAAAACCACTTTTGGCACTTGTGTTAGTGTTGAAAAACCACTTATCGCACTTGTGTTAGTGTTGAAAAACCACTTTTCGCACTTGTGTTGGTGCAGGAAACCACATTTGCACTTGTATTAGTGTGGAAAAAACACTTTTTGCACTTGTGTTAGTGTTGAAAAACCACTTTTTGCACTTGTGTTAGTGTTGAAAAATCACTTTTTGCACTTGTGTTGGTGCAGGAAACCACTTTTGCACTTGTATTAGTGTGGAAAAAACACTTTTCGCACTTGTGTTAGTGTTGAAAAACCACTTTTCGCACTTGTGTTAGTGTTGAAAAACCACTTTTCGCACTTGTGTTAGTGTTGAAAAACCACTTTTCGCACTTGTGTTGGTGCAGGAAACCACTTTTGCACTTGTATTAGTGTGGAAAAAACACTTTTCGCACTTGTGTTAGTGTTGAAAAATCACTTTTCGCACTTGTGTTAGTGTTGAAAAACCACTTTTCGCACTTGTGTTGGTGCAGGAAACCACTTTTGCACTTGTATTAGTGTGGAAAAAACACTTTTCGCACTTGTGTTAGTGTTGAAAAACCACTTTTCGCACTTGTGTTAGTGTTGAAAAACCACTTTTCGCACTTGAGTTAGTGTTGAAAAACCACTTTTCGCACTTGTGTTGGTGCAGGAAACCACTTTTGCACTTGTATTAGTGTGGAAAAAACACTTTTCGCACTTATGTTAGTGTTGAAAAACCACTTTTCGCACTTGTGTTAGTGTTGAAAAACCACTTTTCGCACTTGTGTTAGTGTTGAAAAACCACTTTTCGCACTTGTGTTGGTGCAGGAAACCACTTTTGCACTTGTATTAGTGTGGAAAAAACACTTTTCGCACTTGTTAGTGTTGAAAAACCACTTTTCGCACTTGTGTTAGTGTTGAAAAACCACTTTTCGCACTTGTATTGGTGCAGGAAACCACTTTTGCACTTGTATAAGTGTGGAAAAAACACTTTTTGCACTTGTGATTGTGTTGAAAAACCTCTTTTCGCACTTGTGTTAGTGTTGAAAAACCACTTTTCGCACTTGTGTTAGTGTTGAAAAACCACTTTTTGCACTTGTGTTGGTGCAGGAAACCACTTTTGCACTTGTATTAGTGTGGAAAAAACACTTTTCGCACTTGTGTTAGTGTTTAAAAACCACTTTTCGCACTTGTGTTAGTGTTGAAAAACCACTTTTCGCACTTGTGTTAGTGTTGAAAAACCACTTTTCGCACTTGTGTTAGTGTTGAAAAACCACTTTTCGCACTTGTGTTGGTGCAGGAAACCACTTTTGCAGTTGTATTAGTGTGGAAAAAACACTTTTCGCAGTTGTGTTAGTGTTGAAAAACCACTTTTCGCACTTGTGTTAGTGTTGAAAAACCACTTTTCGCAGTTGTGTTAGTGTTGAAAAACCACTTTTCGCACTTGTGTTAGTGTTGAAAAACCACTTTTCGCACTTGTGTTGGTGCAGGAAACCACTTTTGCACTTGTATTAGTGTGGAAAAAACACTTTTCGCACTTGTGTTAGTGTTGAAAAACCACTTTTCGCACTTGTGTTAATGTTGAAAAACCACTTTTCGCACTTGTGTTAGTGTTGAAAAACCACTTTTCGCACTTGTGTTGTTGCAGGAAACCACTTTTGCACTTGTATTAGTGTGGAAAAAACACTTTTCGCACTTGTGTTAGTGTTGAAAAACCACTTTTCGCACTTGTGTTAGTGTTGAAAAACCACTTTTCGCACTTGTGTTGGTGCAGGAAACCACTTTTGCAGTTGTATTAGTGTGGAAAAAACACTTTTCACACTTGTGTTAGTGTTGAAAAACCACTTTTCGCACTTGTGTTAGTGTTGAAAAACCACTTTTTGCACTTGTGTTAGTGTTGAAAAACCACTTTTCGCACTTGTGTTGGTGCAGGAAACCACATTTGCACTTGTATTAGTGTGGAAAAAACACTTTTTGCACTTGCAATAGTGTTGAAAAACCACTTTTGGCACTTGTGTTAGTGTTGAAAAACCACTTTTCGCACTTGTGTTAGTGTTGAAAAACCACTTTTCGCACTTGTGTTGGTGCAGGAAACCACATTTGCACTTGTATTAGTGTGGAAAAAACACTTTTTGCACTTGTGTTAGTGTTGAAAAACCACTTTTTGCACTTGTGTTAGTGTTGAAAAATCACTTTTCACACTTGTGTTGGTGCAGGAAACCACTTTTGCACTTGTATTAGTGTGGAAAAAACACTTTTCGCACTTGTGTTAGTGTTGAAAAACCACTTTTCGCACTTGTGTTAGTGTTGAAAAACCACTTTTCGCACTTGTGTTAGTGTTGAAAAACCACTTTTCGCACTTGTGTTGGTGCAGGAAACCACTTTTGCACTTGTATTAGTGTGGAAAAAACACTTTCGCACTTGTGTTAGTGTTGAAAAACCACTTTTCGCAATTGTGTTAGTGTTGAAAAACCACTTTTCGCACTTGAGTTAGTGTTGAAAAACCACTTTTCGCACTTGTGTTGGTGCAGGAAACCACTTTTGCACTTGTATTAGTGTGGAAAAAACACTTTTTGCACTTGTGTTAGTGTTGAAAAACCACTTTTCGCACTTGTGTTAGTGTTGAAAAACCACTTTTCGCACTTGTGTTAGTGTTGAAAAACCACTTTTCGCACTTGTGTTGGTGCAGGAAACCACTTTTGCACTTGTATTAGTGTGGAAAAAACACTTTTCGCACTTGTGTTAGTGTTGAAAAACCACTTTTCGCACTTGTGTTAGTGTTGAAAAACCACTTTTCGCACTTGTGTGGTGCAGGAAACCACTTTTGCAGTTGTATTAGTGTGGAAAAAACACTTTTTGCACTTGTGTTAGTGTTGAAAAACCACTTTTTGCACTTGTGTTAGTGTTGAAAAATCACTTTTCGCACTTGTGTTGGTGCAGGAAACCACTTTTGCACTTGTATTAGTGTGGAAAAAACACTTTTCACACTTGTGTTAGTGTTGAAAAACCACTTTTCGCACTTGTGTTAGTGTTGAAAAACCACTTTTCGCACTTGTGTTAGTGTTGAAAAACCACTTTTCGCACTTGTGTTGGTGCAGGAAACCACTTTTGCACTTGTATTAGTGTGGAAAAAACACTTTTCGCACTTGTGTTAGTGTTGAAAAACCACTTTTCGCACTTGAGTTAGTGTTGAAAAACCACTTTTCGCACTTGTGTTGGTGTAGGAAACCACTTTTGCACTTGTATTAGTGTGGAAAAAACACTTTTCGCACTTGTGTTAGTGTTGAAAAACCACTTTTCGCACTTGTGTTAGTGTTGAAAAACCACTTTTCGCACTTGTGTTAGTGTTGAAAAACCACTTTTCGCACTTGTGTTGGTGCAGGAAACCACTTTTGCACTTGTATTAGTGTGGAAAAAACACTTTTCGCACTTGTGTTAGTGTTGAAAAACCACTTTTCGCACTTGTGTTGGTGCAGGAAACCACTTTTGCACTTGTATTAGTGTGGAAAAAACACTTTTCGCACTTGTGTTAGTGTTGAAAAACCACTTTTCGCACTTGTGTTAGTGTTGAAAAACCACTTTCGCACTTGTGTTAGTGTTGAAAAACCACTTTTCGCACTTGTGTTGGTGCAGGAAACCACTTTTGCACTTGTATTAGTGTGGAAAAAACACTTTTTGCACTTGTGATAGTGTTGAAAAACCACTTTTCACACTTGTGTTAGTGTTGAAAAACCACTTTTCGCACTTGTGATAGTGTTGAAAAACCACTTTTCGCACTTGTGTTGGTGCAGGAAACCACTTTTTCACTTGTATTAGTGTGGAAAAAACACTTTTCGCACTTGCGTTGGTGTTGAAAAACCACTTTTCGCACTTGTGTTAGTGTTGAAAAACCACTTTTCGCACTTGTGTTAGTGTTGAAAAACCACTTTTCGCACTTGTGTTGGTGCAGGAAACCACTTTTGCACTTGTATTAGTGTGGAAAAAACACTTTTCGCACTTGTGTTAGTGTTGAAAAACCACTTTTCGCACTTGTGTTAGTGTTGAAAAAACACTTTTCGCACTTGTGTTGGTGCAGGAAACCACTTTTGCACTTGTATTAGTGTGGAAAAACACTTTTCGCACTTGTTAGTGTTGAAAAATCACTTTTCGCACTTGTGTTAGTGTTGAAAAACCTCTTTTCACACTTGTGTTGGTGCAGGAAACCACTTTTGCACTTGTATTAGTGTGGAAAAAACACTTTTCGCACTTGTGTTAGTGTTGAAAAACCACTTTTCGCAGTTGTGTTAGTGTTGAAAAACCACTTTTCACACTTGTGTTAGTGTTGAAAAACCACTTTTTGCACTTGTGTTGGTGCAGGAAACCACTTTTGCACTTGTATTAGTGTTGAAAAACCACTTTTCGCACTTGTGTTAGTGTTGAAAAACCACTTTTCGCACTTGTGTTAGTGTTGAAAAACCACTTTTCGCACTTGTGTTGGTGCAGGAAACCACTTTTGCACTTGTATTAGTGTGGAAAAAACACTTTTCGCACTTGTGTTAGTGTTGAAAAACCACTTTTCGCACTTGTGTTAGTGTTGAAAAACCACTTTTCGCACTTGTGTTCGTGCAGGAAACCACTTTTGCAGTTGTATTAGTGTGGAAAAAACACTTTTCGCACTTGTGTTAGTGTTGAAAAACCACTTTTCGCACTTGTGTTAGTGTTGAAAAACCACTTTTTGCACTTGTGTTAGTGTTGAAAAACCACTTTTCGCACTTGTGTTGGTGCAGGAAACCACATTTGCACTTGTATTAGTGTGGAAAAAACACTTTTTGCACTTGTGATAGTGTTGAAAAACCACTTTTGGCACTTGTGTTAGTGTTGAAAAACCACTTATCGCACTTGTGTTAGTGTTGAAAAACCACTTTTCGCACTTGTGTTGGTGCAGGAAACCACATTTGCACTTGTATTAGTGTGGAAAAAACACTTTTTGCACTTGTGTTAGTGTTGAAAAACCACTTTTTGCACTTGTGTTAGTGTTGAAAAATCACTTTTCGCACTTGTGTTGGTGCAGGAAACCACTTTTGCACTTGTATTAGTGTGGAAAAAACACTTTTCGCACTTGTGTTAGTGTTGAAAAACCACTTTTCGCACTTGTGTTAGTGTTGAAAAACCACTTTTCGCACTTGTGTTAGTGTTGAAAAACCACTTTTCGCACTTGTGTTGGTGCAGGAAACCACTTTTGCACTTGTATTAGTGTGGAAAAAACACTTTTCGCACTTGTGTTAGTGTTGCAAAACCACTTTTCGCACTTGTGTTAGTGTTGAAAAACCACATTTCGCACTTGTGTTGGTGCAGGAAACCACTTTTGCACTTGTATTTATGTGGAAAAAACACTTTTTGCACTTGTGTTAGTGTTGAAAAACCACTTTTCGCACTTGTGTTAGTGTTGAAAAACCACTTTTCACACTTGTGTTAGTGTTGAAAAACCAGTTTTCGCAATTGTGTTAGTGCAGGAAACCACTTTTGCAGTTGTATTAGTGTGGAAAAAACACTTTTCGCACTTGTGTTAGTGTTGAAAAACCACTTTTCGCTCTTGTGTTAGTGTTGAAAAACCACTTTTCGCACTTGTGTTAGTGTTGAAAAACCACTTTTCGCACTTGTGTTTGTGTTGAAAAACCACTTTTCGCACTTGTGTTTGTGTTGAAAAACCACTTTTCGCAATTGTGTTAATGCAGGAAACCACTTTTGCAGTTGTATTAGTGTGGAAAAAACACTTTTTGCAATTGTGTTAGTGTTGAAAAACCACTTTTCGCACTTGTGTTTGTGTTGAAAAACCACTTTTCGCAATTGTGTTAATGCAGGAAACCACTTTTGCAGTTGTATTAGTGTGGAAAAAACACTTTTCGCACTTGTGTTAGTGTTGAAAAACCACTTTTTGCACTGGTGTTAGTGTTGAAAAACCACTTTTCACACTTGTGTTAGTGTTGAAAAACCACATTTCGCACTTGTGTTAGTGTTGAAAAACCACTTTTCGCACTTGTGTTGGTGCAGGAAACCACTTTTGCACTTGTATTAGTGTGGAAAAAACACTTTTCGCACTTGTGTTAGTGTTGAAAAACCACTTTTCGCACTTGTGTTAGCGTTGAAAAACCACTTTTCGCACTTGTGTTAGTGTTGAAAAACCACTTTTCGCACTTGTGTTGGTGCAGGAAACCACTTTTGCACTTGTATTAGTGTGGAAAAAACACTTTTCGCACTTGTTAGTGTTGAAAAACCACTTTTCGCACTTGTGTTAGTGTTGAAAAACCACTTTTCGCACTTGTATTGGTGCAGGAAACCACTTTTGCACTTGTATAAGTGTGGAAAAAACACTTTTTGCACTTGTGATTGTGTTGAAAAACCTCTTTTCGCACTTGTGTTAGTGTTGAAAAACCACTTTTCGCATTTGTGTTAGTGTTGAAAAACCACTTTTCGCACTTGTGTTGGTGCAGGAAACCACTTTTGCACTTGTATTAGTGTGGAAAAAACACTTTTCGCACTTGTGTTAGTGTTGAAAAACCACTTTTCGCTCTTGTGTTAGTGTTGAAAAACCACTTTTCGCACTTGTGTTAGAGTTGAAAAACCACTTTTCGCACTTGTGTTGGTGCAGGAAACCACTTTTGCACTTGTATTAGTGTGGAAAAAACACTTTTCGCACTTGTGTTAGTGTTGAAAAACCACTTTTCGCACTTGTGTTGGTGCAGGAAACCACTTTTGCACTTGTATTAGTGTGGAAAAAACACTTTTCGCACTTGTGTTAGTGTTGAAAAACCACTTTTCGCACTTGTGTTAGTGTTGAAAAAACACTTTTCGCACTTGTGTTGGTGCAGGAAACCACTTTTGCACTTGTATTAGTGTGGAAAAACACTTTTCGCACTTGTTAGTGTTGAAAAATCACTTTTCGCACTTGTGTTAGTGTTGAAAAACCTCTTTTCACACTTGTGTTGGTGCAGGAAACCACTTTTGCACTTGTATTAGTGTGGAAAAAACACTTTTCGCACTTGTGTTAGTGTTGAAAAACCACTTTTCGCAGTTGTGTTAGTGTTGAAAAACCACTTTTCACACTTGTGTTAGTGTTGAAAAACCACTTTTTGCACTTGTGTTGGTGCAGGAAACCACTTTTGCACTTGTATTAGTGTTGAAAAACCACTTTTCGCACTTGTGTTAGTGTTGAAAAACCACTTTTCGCACTTGTGTTAGTGTTGAAAAACCACTTTTCGCACTTGTGTTGGTGCAGGAAACCACTTTTGCACTTGTATTAGTGTGGAAAAAACACTTTTCGCACTTGTGTTAGTGTTGAAAAACCACTTTTCGCACTTGTGTTAGTGTTGAAAAACCACTTTTCGCACTTGTGTTCGTGCAGGAAACCACTTTTGCAGTTGTATTAGTGTGGAAAAAACACTTTTCGCACTTGTGTTAGTGTTGAAAAACCACTTTTCGCACTTGTGTTAGTGTTGAAAAACCACTTTTTGCACTTGTGTTAGTGTTGAAAAACCACTTTTCGCACTTGTGTTGGTGCAGGAAACCACATTTGCACTTGTATTAGTGTGGAAAAAACACTTTTTGCACTTGTGATAGTGTTGAAAAACCACTTTTGGCACTTGTGTTAGTGTTGAAAAACCACTTATCGCACTTGTGTTAGTGTTGAAAAACCACTTTTCGCACTTGTGTTGGTGCAGGAAACCACATTTGCACTTGTATTAGTGTGGAAAAAACACTTTTTGCACTTGTGTTAGTGTTGAAAAACCACTTTTTGCACTTGTGTTAGTGTTGAAAAATCACTTTTCGCACTTGTGTTGGTGCAGGAAACCACTTTTGCACTTGTATTAGTGTGGAAAAAACACTTTTCGCACTTGTGTTAGTGTTGAAAAACCACTTTTCGCACTTGTGTTAGTGTTGAAAAACCACTTTTCGCACTTGTGTTAGTGTTGAAAAACCACTTTTCGCACTTGTGTTGGTGCAGGAAACCACTTTTGCACTTGTATTAGTGTGGAAAAAACACTTTTCGCACTTGTGTTAGTGTTGCAAAACCACTTTTCGCACTTGTGTTAGTGTTGAAAAACCACATTTCGCACTTGTGTTGGTGCAGGAAACCACTTTTGCACTTGTATTTATGTGGAAAAAACACTTTTTGCACTTGTGTTAGTGTTGAAAAACCACTTTTCGCACTTGTGTTAGTGGTGAAAAACCACTTTTCACACTTGTGTTAGTGTTGAAAAACCAGTTTTCGCAATTGTGTTAGTGCAGGAAACCACTTTTGCAGTTGTATTAGTGTGGAAAAAACACTTTTCGCACTTGTGTTAGTGTTGAAAAACCACTTTTCGCTCTTGTGTTAGTGTTGAAAAACCACTTTTCGCACTTGTGTTAGTGTTGAAAAACCACTTTTCGCACTTGTGTTTGTGTTGAAAAACCACTTTTCGCACTTGTGTTTGTGTTGAAAAACCACTTTTCGCAATTGTGTTAATGCAGGAAACCACTTTTGCAGTTGTATTAGTGTGGAAAAAACACTTTTTGCAATTGTGTTAGTGTTGAAAAACCACTTTTCGCACTTGTGTTTGTGTTGAAAAACCACTTTTCGCAATTGTGTTAATGCAGGAAACCACTTTTGCAGTTGTATTAGTGTGGAAAAAACACTTTTCGCACTTGTGTTAGTGTTGAAAAACCACTTTTTGCACTGGTGTTAGTGTTGAAAAACCACTTTTCACACTTGTGTTAGTGTTGAAAAACCACATTTCGCACTTGTGTTAGTGTTGAAAAACCACTTTTCGCACTTGTGTTGGTGCAGGAAACCACTTTTGCACTTGTATTAGTGTGGAAAAAACACTTTTCGCACTTGTGTTAGTGTTGAAAAACCACTTTTCGCACTTGTGTTAGCGTTGAAAAACCACTTTTCGCACTTGTGTTAGTGTTGAAAAACCACTTTTCGCACTTGTGTTGGTGCAGGAAACCACTTTTGCACTTGTATTAGTGTGGAAAAAACACTTTTCGCACTTGTTAGTGTTGAAAAACCACTTTTCGCACTTGTGTTAGTGTTGAAAAACCACTTTTCGCACTTGTATTGGTGCAGGAAACCACTTTTGCACTTGTATAAGTGTGGAAAAAACACTTTTTGCACTTGTGATTGTGTTGAAAAACCTCTTTTCGCACTTGTGTTAGTGTTGAAAAACCACTTTTCGCATTTGTGTTAGTGTTGAAAAACCACTTTTCGCACTTGTGTTGGTGCAGGAAACCACTTTTGCACTTGTATTAGTGTGGAAAAAACACTTTTCGCACTTGTGTTAGTGTTGAAAAACCACTTTTCGCTCTTGTGTTAGTGTTGAAAAACCACTTTTCGCACTTGTGTTAGAGTTGAAAAACCACTTTTCGCACTTGTGTTGGTGCAGGAAACCACTTTTGCACTTGTATTAGTGTGGAAAAAACACTTTTCGCACTTGTGTTAGTGTTGAAAAACCACTTTTCGCACTTGTGTTGGTGCAGGAAACCACTTTTGCACTTGTATTAGTGTGGAAAAAACACTTTTCGCACTTGTGTTAGTGTTGAAAAACCACTTTTCGCACTTGTGTTAGTGTTGAAAAAACACTTTTCGCACTTGTGTTGGTGCAGGAAACCACTTTTGCACTTGTATTAATGTGGAAAAACACTTTTCGCACTTGTTAGTGTTGAAAAATCACTTTTCGCACTTGTGTTAGTGTTGAAAAACCTCTTTTCACACTTGTGTTGGTGCAGGAAACCACTTTTGCACTTGTATTAGTGTGGAAAAAACACTTTTCGCACTTGTGTTAGTGTTGAAAAACCACTTTTCGCAGTTGTGTTAGTGTTGAAAAACCACTTTTCACACTTGTGTTAGTGTTGAAAAACCACTTTTTGCACTTGTGTTGGTGCAGGAAACCACTTTTGCACTTGTATTAGTGTTGAAAAACCACTTTTCGCACTTGTGTTAGTGTTGAAAAACCACTTTTCGCACTTGTGTTAGTGTTGAAAAACCACTTTTCGCACTTGTGTTGGTGCAGGAAACCACTTTTGCACTTGTATTAGTGTGGAAAAAACACTTTTCGCACTTGTGTTAGTGTTGAAAAACCACTTTTCGCACTTGTGTTAGTGTTGAAAAACCACTTTTCGCACTTGTGTTCGTGCAGGAAACCACTTTTGCAGTTGTATTAGTGTGGAAAAAACACTTTTCGCACTTGTGTTAGTGTTGAAAAACCACTTTTCGCACTTGTGTTAGTGTTGAAAAACCACTTTTTGCACTTGTGTTAGTGTTGAAAAACCACTTTTCGCACTTGTGTTGGTGCAGGAAACCACATTTGCACTTGTATTAGTGTGGAAAAAACACTTTTTGCACTTGTGATAGTGTTGAAAAACCACTTTTGGCACTTGTGTTAGTGTTGAAAAACCACTTATCGCACCTGTGTTAGTGTTGAAAAACCACTTTTCGCACTTGTGTTGGTGCAGGAAACCACATTTGCACTTGTATTAGTGTGGAAAAAACACTTTTTGCACTTGTGTTAGTGTTGAAAAACCACTTTTTGCACTTGTGTTAGTGTTGAAAAATCACTTTTCGCACTTGTGTTGGTGCAGGAAACCACTTTTGCACTTGTATTAGTGTGGAAAAAACACTTTTCGCACTTGTGTTAGTGTTGAAAAACCACTTTTCGCACTTGTGTTAGTGTTGAAAAACCACTTTTCGCACTTGTGTTAGTGTTGAAAAACCACTTTTCGCACTTGTGTTGGTGCAGGAAACCACTTTTGCACTTGTATTAGTGTGGAAAAAACACTTTTCGCACTTGTGTTAGTGTTGCAAAACCACTTTTCGCACTTGTGTTAGTGTTGAAAAACCACATTTCGCACTTGTGTTGGTGCAGGAAACCACTTTTGCACTTGTATTTATGTGGAAAAAACACTTTTTGCACTTGTGTTAGTGTTGAAAAACCACTTTTCGCACTTGTGTTAGTGTTGAAAAACCACTTTTCACACTTGTGTTAGTGTTGAAAAACCAGTTTTCGCAATTGTGTTAGTGCAGGAAACCACTTTTGCAGATGTATTAGTGTGGAAAAAACACTTTTCGCACTTGTGTTAGTGTTGAAAAACCACTTTTCGCTCTTGTGTTAGTGTTGAAAAACCACTTTTCGCACTTGTGTTAGTGTTGAAAAACCACTTTTCGCACTTGTGTTTGTGTTGAAAAACCACTTTTCGCACTTGTGTTTGTGTTGAAAAACCACTTTTCGCAATTGTGTTAATGCAGGAAACCACTTTTGCAGTTGTATTAGTGTGGAAAAAACACTTTTTGCAATTGTGTTAGTGTTGAAAAACCACTTTTCGCACTTGTGTTTGTGTTGAAAAACCACTTTTCGCAATTGTGTTAATGCAGGAAACCACTTTTGCAGTTGTATTAGTGTGGAAAAAACACTTTTCGCACTTGTGTTAGTGTTGAAAAACCACTTTTTGCACTGGTGTTAGTGTTGAAAAACCACTTTTCACACTTGTGTTAGTGTTGAAAAAACCACATTTCGCACTTGTGTTAGTGTTGAAAAACCACTTTTCGCACTTGTGTTGGTGCAGGAAACCACTTTTGCACTTGTATTAGTGTGGAAAAAACACTTTTCGCACTTGTGTTAGTGTTGAAAAACTACTTTTCGCACTTGTGTTAGCGTTGAAAAACCACTTTTCGCACTTGTGTTAGTGTTGAAAAACCACTTTTCGCACTTGTGTTGGTGCAGGAAACCACTTTTGCACTTGTATTAGTGTGGAAAAAACACTTTTCGCACTTGTTAGTGTTGAAAAACCACTTTTCGCACTTGTGTTAGTGTTGAAAAACCACTTTTCGCACTTGTATTGGTGCAGGAAACCACTTTTGCACTTGTATAAGTGTGGAAAAAACACTTTTTGCACTTGTGATTGTGTTGAAAAACCTCTTTTCGCACTTGTGTTAGTGTTGAAAAACCACTTTTCGCATTTGTGTTAGTGTTGAAAAACCACTTTTCGCACTTGTGTTGGTGCAGGAAACCACTTTTGCACTTGTATTAGTGTGGAAAAAACACTTTTCGCACTTGTGTTAGTGTTGAAAAACCACTTTTCGCTCTTGTGTTAGTGTTGAAAAACCACTTTTCGCACTTGTGTTAGAGTTGAAAAACCACTTTTCGCACTTGTGTTGGTGCAGGAAACCACTTTTGCACTTGTATTAGTGTGGAAAAAACACTTTTCGCACTTGTGTTAGTGTTGAAAAACCACTTTTCGCACTTGTGTTAGTGTTGAAAAACCACTTTTTGCACTTGTGTTAGTGTTGAAAAATCACTTTTCGCACTTGTGTTGGTGCAGGAAACCACTTTTGCACTTGTATTAGTGTGGAAAAAACACTTTTCGCACTTGTGTTAGTGTTGAAAAATCACTTTTCGCACTTGTGTTAGTGTTGAAAAACCACTTTTTGCACTTGTGTTGGTGCAGGAAACCACTTTTGCACTTGAATTAGTGTGGAAAAAACACTTTTCGCACTTGTGTTAGTGTTGAAAATCCACTTTTCGCACTTGTGTTAGTGTTGAAAAACCACTTTTCGCACTTGTGTTAGTGTTGAAAAACCACTTTTCGCACTTGTGTTGGTGCAGGAAACCACTTTTGCACTTGTATTAGTGTGGAAAAAACACTTTTCGCACTTGTGTTAGTGTTGAAAAACCACATTTCGCACTTGTGTTAGTGTTGAAAAACCACTTTTCGCATTTGTGTTGGTGCAGGAAACCACTTTTGCACTTGTATTAGTGTGGAAAAAACACTTTTCGCACTTGTGTTAGTGTTGAAAAACCACTTTTCGCACTTGTGTTAGTGTTGAAAAACCACTTTTCGCACTTGTGTTGGTGCAGGAAACCACTTTTGCAGTTGTATTAGTGTGGAAAAATCACTTTTCGCACTTGTGTTAGTGTTGAAAAACCACTTTTCGCACTTGTGTTAGTGTTGAAAAACCACTTTTCACACTTGTGTTAGTGTTGAAAAACCCCTTTTCGCACTTGTGTTGGTGCAGGAAACCACATTTGCACTTGTATTAGTGTGGAAAAAACACTTTTTGCACTTGTGATATTGTTGAAAAACCACTTTTCGCACTTGTGTTAGTGTTGAAAAACCACTTTTCGCACTTCTGTTAGTGTTGAAAAACCACTTTTCGCACTTGTGTTGGTGCAGGAAACCACATTTGCACTTGTATTAGTGTGGAAAAAACACTTTTTGCACTTGTGATAGTGTTGAAAAACCACTTTTCGCAATTGTGTTAGTGTTGAAAAACCACTTTTTGCACTTGTGATAGTGTTGAAAAACCACTTTTCGCACTTGTGTTAGTGTTGAAAAACCCCTTTTCGCACTTGTGTTGGTGCAGGAAACCACATTTGCACTTGTATTAGTGTGGAAAAAACACTTTTTGCACTTGTGATATTGTTGAAAAACCACTTTTCGCACTTGTGTTAGTGTTGAAAAACCACTTTTCGCACTTCTGTTAGTGTTGAAAAACCACTTTTCGCACTTGTGTTGGTGCAGGAAACCACATTTGCACTTGTATTAGTGTGGAAAAAACACTTTTTGCACTTGTGATAGTGTTGAAAAACCACTTTTCGCAATTGTGTTAGTGTTGAAAAACCACTTTTTGCACTTGTGATAGTGTTGAAAAACCACTTTTCGCACTTGTGTTAGTGTTGAAAAACCACTTTTCGCACTTGTGTTAGTGTTGAAAAACCACTTTTTGCACTTGTGATAGTGTTGAAAAACCACTTTTCGCAATTGTGTTAGTGTTGAAAAACCACTTTTTGCACTTGTGATAGTGTTGAAAAACCACTTTTCGCACTTGTGTTAGTGTTGAAAAACCACTTTTCGCACTTGTGTTAGTGTTGAAAAACCACTTTTCGCACTTGTGTTAGTGTTGAAAAAACACTTTTCGCACTTGTGTTGGTGCAGGAAACCACTTTTGCACTTGTATTAGTGTGGAAAAAACACTTTTCGAACTTGTGTTAGTGTTGAAAAACCACTTTTCGCACTTGTGTTAGTGTTGAAAAACCAGTTTTCGCAATTGTGTTAGTGCAGGAAACCACTTTTGCAGTTGTATTAGTGTGGAAAAAACACTTTTCGCACTTGTGTTAGTGTTGAAAAACCACTTTTCGCTCTTGTGTTAGTGTTGAAAAACCACTTTTCGCACTTGTGTTAGTGTTGAAAAACCACTTTTCGCACTTGTGTTTGTGTTGAAAAACCACTTTTCGCACTTGTGTTTGTGTTGAAAAACCACTTTTCGCAATTGTGTTAATGCAGGAAACCACTTTTGCAGTTGTATTAGTGTGGAAAAAACACTTTTTGCAATTGTGTTAGTGTTGAAAAACCACTTTTCGCACTTGTGTTTGTGTTGAAAAACCACTTTTCGCAATTGTGTTAATGCAGGAAACCACTTTTGCAGTTGTATTAGTGTGGAAAAAACACTTTTCGCACTTGTGTTAGTGTTGAAAAACCACTTTTTGCACTGGTGTTAGTGTTGAAAAACCACTTTTCACACTTGTGTTAGTGTTGAAAAACCACATTTCGCACTTGTGTTAGTGTTGAAAAACCACTTTTCGCACTTGTGTTGGTGCAGGAAACCACTTTTGCACTTGTATTAGTGTGGAAAAAACACTTTTCGCACTTGTGTTAGTGTTGAAAAACCACTTTTCGCACTTGTGTTAGCGTTGAAAAACCACTTTTCGCACTTGTGTTAGTGTTGAAAAACCACTTTTCGCACTTGTGTTGGTGCAGGAAACCACTTTTGCACTTGTATTAGTGTGGAAAAAACACTTTTCGCACTTGTTAGTGTTGAAAAACCACTTTTCGCACTTGTGTTAGTGTTGAAAAACCACTTTTCGCACTTGTATTGGTGCAGGAAACCACTTTTGCACTTGTATAAGTGTGGAAAAAACACTTTTTGCACTTGTGATTGTGTTGAAAAACCTCTTTTCGCACTTGTGTTAGTGTTGAAAAACCACTTTTCGCATTTGTGTTAGTGTTGAAAAACCACTTTTCGCACTTGTGTTGGTGCAGGAAACCACTTTTGCACTTGTATTAGTGTGGAAAAAACACTTTTCGCACTTGTGTTAGTGTTGAAAAACCACTTTTCGCTCTTGTGTTAGTGTTGAAAAACCACTTTTCGCACTTGTGTTAGAGTTGAAAAACCACTTTTCGCACTTGTGTTGGTGCAGGAAACCACTTTTGCACTTGTATTAGTGTGGAAAAAACACTTTTCGCACTTGTGTTAGTGTTGAAAAACCACTTTTCGCACTTGTGTTGGTGCAGGAAACCACTTTTGCACTTGTATTAGTGTGGAAAAAACACTTTTCGCACTTGTGTTAGTGTTGAAAAACCACTTTTCGCACTTGTGTTAGTGTTGAAAAAACACTTTTCGCACTTGTGTTGGTGCAGGAAACCACTTTTGCACTTGTATTAATGTGGAAAAACACTTTTCGCACTTGTTAGTGTTGAAAAATCACTTTTCGCACTTGTGTTAGTGTTGAAAAACCTCTTTTCACACTTGTGTTGGTGCAGGAAACCACTTTTGCACTTGTATTAGTGTGGAAAAAACACTTTTCGCACTTGTGTTAGTGTTGAAAAACCACTTTTCGCAGTTGTGTTAGTGTTGAAAAACCACTTTTCACACTTGTGTTAGTGTTGAAAAACCACTTTTTGCACTTGTGTTGGTGCAGGAAACCACTTTTGCACTTGTATTAGTGTTGAAAAACCACTTTTCGCACTTGTGTTAGTGTTGAAAAACCACTTTTCGCACTTGTGTTAGTGTTGAAAAACCACTTTTCGCACTTGTGTTGGTGCAGGAAACCACTTTTGCACTTGTATTAGTGTGGAAAAAACACTTTTCGCACTTGTGTTAGTGTTGAAAAACCACTTTTCGCACTTGTGTTAGTGTTGAAAAACCACTTTTCGCACTTGTGTTCGTGCAGGAAACCACTTTTGCAGTTGTATTAGTGTGGAAAAAACACTTTTCGCACTTGTGTTAGTGTTGAAAAACCACTTTTCGCACTTGTGTTAGTGTTGAAAAACCACTTTTTGCACTTGTGTTAGTGTTGAAAAACCACTTTTCGCACTTGTGTTGGTGCAGGAAACCACATTTGCACTTGTATTAGTGTGGAAAAAACACTTTTTGCACTTGTGATAGTGTTGAAAAACCACTTTTGGCACTTGTGTTAGTGTTGAAAAACCACTTATCGCACCTGTGTTAGTGTTGAAAAACCACTTTTCGCACTTGTGTTGGTGCAGGAAACCACATTTGCACTTGTATTAGTGTGGAAAAAACACTTTTTGCACTTGTGTTAGTGTTGAAAAACCACTTTTTGCACTTGTGTTAGTGTTGAAAAATCACTTTTCGCACTTGTGTTGGTGCAGGAAACCACTTTTGCACTTGTATTAGTGTGGAAAAAACACTTTTCGCACTTGTGTTAGTGTTGAAAAACCACTTTTCGCACTTGTGTTAGTGTTGAAAAACCACTTTTCGCACTTGTGTTAGTGTTGAAAAACCACTTTTCGCACTTGTGTTGGTGCAGGAAACCACTTTTGCACTTGTATTAGTGTGGAAAAAACACTTTTCGCACTTGTGTTAGTGTTGCAAAACCACTTTTCGCACTTGTGTTAGTGTTGAAAAACCACATTTCGCACTTGTGTTGGTGCAGGAAACCACTTTTGCACTTGTATTTATGTGGAAAAAACACTTTTTGCACTTGTGTTAGTGTTGAAAAACCACTTTTCGCACTTGTGTTAGTGTTGAAAAACCACTTTTCACACTTGTGTTAGTGTTGAAAAACCAGTTTTCGCAATTGTGTTAGTGCAGGAAACCACTTTTGCAGATGTATTAGTGTGGAAAAAACACTTTTCGCACTTGTGTTAGTGTTGAAAAACCACTTTTCGCTCTTGTGTTAGTGTTGAAAAACCACTTTTCGCACTTGTGTTAGTGTTGAAAAACCACTTTTCGCACTTGTGTTTGTGTTGAAAAACCACTTTTCGCACTTGTGTTTGTGTTGAAAAACCACTTTTCGCAATTGTGTTAATGCAGGAAACCACTTTTGCAGTTGTATTAGTGTGGAAAAAACACTTTTTGCAATTGTGTTAGTGTTGAAAAACCACTTTTCGCACTTGTGTTTGTGTTGAAAAACCACTTTTCGCAATTGTGTTAATGCAGGAAACCACTTTTGCAGTTGTATTAGTGTGGAAAAAACACTTTTCGCACTTGTGTTAGTGTTGAAAAACCACTTTTTGCACTGGTGTTAGTGTTGAAAAACCACTTTTCACACTTGTGTTAGTGTTGAAAAACCACATTTCGCACTTGTGTTAGTGTTGAAAAACCACTTTTCGCACTTGTGTTGGTGCAGGAAACCACTTTTGCACTTGTATTAGTGTGGAAAAAACACTTTTCGCACTTGTGTTAGTGTTGAAAAACTACTTTTCGCACTTGTGTTAGCGTTGAAAAACCACTTTTCGCACTTGTGTTAGTGTTGAAAAACCACTTTTCGCACTTGTGTTGGTGCAGGAAACCACTTTTGCACTTGTATTAGTGTGGAAAAAACACTTTTCGCACTTGTTAGTGTTGAAAAACCACTTTTCGCACTTGTGTTAGTGTTGAAAAACCACTTTTCGCACTTGTATTGGTGCAGGAAACCACTTTTGCACTTGTATAAGTGTGGAAAAAACACTTTTTGCACTTGTGATTGTGTTGAAAAACCTCTTTTCGCACTTGTGTTAGTGTTGAAAAACCACTTTTCGCATTTGTGTTAGTGTTGAAAAACCACTTTTCGCACTTGTGTTGGTGCAGGAAACCACTTTTGCACTTGTATTAGTGTGGAAAAAACACTTTTCGCACTTGTGTTAGTGTTGAAAAACCACTTTTCGCTCTTGTGTTAGTGTTGAAAAACCACTTTTCGCACTTGTGTTAGAGTTGAAAAACCACTTTTCGCACTTGTGTTGGTGCAGGAAACCACTTTTGCACTTGTATTAGTGTGGAAAAAACACTTTTCGCACTTGTGTTAGTGTTGAAAAACCACTTTTCGCACTTGTGTTAGTGTTGAAAAACCACTTTTTGCACTTGTGTTAGTGTTGAAAAATCACTTTTCGCACTTGTGTTGGTGCAGGAAACCACTTTTGCACTTGTATTAGTGTGGAAAAAACACTTTTCGCACTTGTGTTAGTGTTGAAAAATCACTTTTCGCACTTGTGTTAGTGTTGAAAAACCACTTTTTGCACTTGTGTTGGTGCAGGAAACCACTTTTGCACTTGAATTAGTGTGGAAAAAACACTTTTCGCACTTGTGTTAGTGTTGAAAATCCACTTTTCGCACTTGTGTTAGTGTTGAAAAACCACTTTTCGCACTTGTGTTAGTGTTGAAAAACCACTTTTCGCACTTGTGTTGGTGCAGGAAACCACTTTTGCACTTGTATTAGTGTGGAAAAAACACTTTTCGCACTTGTGTTAGTGTTGAAAAACCACATTTCGCACTTGTGTTAGTGTTGAAAAACCACTTTTCGCATTTGTGTTGGTGCAGGAAACCACTTTTGCACTTGTATTAGTGTGGAAAAAACACTTTTCGCACTTGTGTTAGTGTTGAAAAACCACTTTTCGCACTTGTGTTAGTGTTGAAAAACCACTTTTCGCACTTGTGTTGGTGCAGGAAACCACTTTTGCAGTTGTATTAGTGTGGAAAAATCACTTTTCGCACTTGTGTTAGTGTTGAAAAACCACTTTTCGCACTTGTGTTAGTGTTGAAAAACCACTTTTCACACTTGTGTTAGTGTTGAAAAACCCCTTTTCGCACTTGTGTTGGTGCAGGAAACCACATTTGCACTTGTATTAGTGTGGAAAAAACACTTTTTGCACTTGTGATATTGTTGAAAAACCACTTTTCGCACTTGTGTTAGTGTTGAAAAACCACTTTTCGCACTTCTGTTAGTGTTGAAAAACCACTTTTCGCACTTGTGTTGGTGCAGGAAACCACATTTGCACTTGTATTAGTGTGGAAAAAACACTTTTTGCACTTGTGATAGTGTTGAAAAACCACTTTTCGCAATTGTGTTAGTGTTGAAAAACCACTTTTTGCACTTGTGATAGTGTTGAAAAACCACTTTTCGCACTTGTGTTAGTGTTGAAAAACCACTTTTCGCACTTGTGTTAGTGTTGAAAAACCACTTTTCGCACTTGTGTTAGTGTTGAAAAAACACTTTTCGCACTTGTGTTGGTGCAGGAAACCACTTTTGCACTTGTATTAGTGTGGAAAAAACACTTTTCGAACTTGTGTTAGTGTTGAAAAACCACTTTTCGCACTTGTGTTAGTGTTGAAAAACCACTTTTCGCACTTGTGTTAGTGTTGAAAAACCACTTTTCGCACTTGTGTTAGTGTTGAAAAAACACTTTTCGCACTTGTGTTGGTGCAGGAAACCACTTTTGCACTTGTATTAGTGTGGAAAAAACACTTTTTGCACTTGTGATAGTGTTGAAAAATCCACTTTTCGCACTTGTGTTAGTGTTGAAAAAACACTTTTTGCACTTGTGTTAGTGTTGAAAAACCACTTTTCGCACTGGTGTTGATGCAGGAAACCACTTTTGCACTTGTATTAGTGTGGAAAAAACACTTTTCGCACTTGTGTTAGTGTTGAAAAACCACTTTTCGCACTTGTGTTAGTGTTGAAAAACCACTTTTCGCACTCGTGTTAGTGTTGAAAAACCACTTTTCGCAATTGTGTTAGTGCAGGAAACCACTTTTGCAGTTGTATTAGTGTGGAAAAAACACTTTTCGCACTTGTGTTAGTGTTGAAAAACCACTTTTCGCTCTTGTGTTAGTGTTGAAAAACCACTTTTCGCACTTGTGTTAGTGTTGAAAAACCACTTTTCGCACTTGTGTTGGTGCAGGAAACCACTTTTGCACTTGTATTAGTGTGGAAAAAACACTTTTCGCACTTGTGTTAGTGTTGAAAAACCACTTTTCGCACTTGTGTTTGTGTTGAAAAACCACTTTTCGCAATTGTTTTAGTGCAGGAAACCACTTTTGCAGTTGTATTAGTGTGGAAAAAACACTTTTCGCACTTGTGTTAGTGTTGAAAAACCACTTTTCGCACTTGTGTTAGTGTTGAAAAACCACTTTTCACACTTGTGTTAGTGTTGAAAAACCACATTTCGCACTTATGTTAGTGTTGAAAAACCACTTTTCGCACTTGTGTTGGTGCAGGAAACCACTTTTGCACTTGTATTAGTGTGGAAAAAACACTTTTCGCACTTGTGTTAGTGTTGAAAAACCACTTTTCGCACTTGTGTTAGCGTTGAAAAACCACTTTTCGCACTTGTGTTAGTGTTGAAAAACCACTTTTCGCACTTGTGTTGGTGCAGGAAACCACTTTTGCACTTGTATTAGTGTGGAAAAAACACTTTTCGCACTTGTTAGTGTTGAAAAACCACTTTTCGCACTTGTGTTAGTGTTGAAAAACCACTTTTCGCACTTGTATTGGTGCAGGAAACCACTTTTGCACTTGTATAAGTGTGGAAAAAACACTTTTTGCACTTGTGATTGTGTTGAAAAACCTCTTTTCGCACTTGTGTTAGTGTTGAAAAACCACTTTTCGCACTTGTGTTAGTGTTGAAAAACCACTTTTTGCACTTGTGTTAGTGTTGAAAAACCACTTTTCGCACTTGTGTTGGTGCAGGAAACCACTTTTCCAGTTGTATTAGTGTGGAAAAAACACTTTTCGCAGTTGTGTTAGTGTTGAAAAACCACTTTTCGCACTTGTGTTAGTGTTGAAAAACCACTTTTCGCAGTTGTGTTAGTGTTGAAAAACCACTTTTCGCACTTGTGTTAGTGTTGAAAAACCACTTTTCGCACTTGTGTTGGTGCAGGAAACCACTTTTGCACTTGTATTAGTGTGGAAAAAACACTTTTCGCACTTGTGTTAGTGTTGAAAAACCACTTTTCGCACTTGTGTTAGTGTTGAAAAACCACTTTTCGCACTTGTGTTAGTGTTGAAAAACCACTTTTCGCACTTGTGTTGTTGCAGGAAACCACTTTTGCACTTGTATTAGTGTGGAAAAACACTTTTCGCACTTGTGTTAGTGTTGAAAAACCACTTTTCGCACTTGTGTTAGTGTTGAAAAACCACTTTTCGCACTTGTGTTGGTGCAGGAAACCACTTTTGCAGTTGTATTAGTGTGGAAAAAACACTTTTCACACTTGTGTTAGTGTTGAAAAACCACTTTTCGCACTTGTGTTAGTGTTGAAAAACCACTTTTTGCACTTGTGTTAGTGTTGAAAAACCACTTTTCGCACTTGTGTTGGTGCAGGAAACCACATTTGCACTTGTATTAGTGTGGAAAAAACACTTTTTGCACTTGCAATAGTGTTGAAAAACCACTTTTGGCACTTGTGTTAGTGTTGAAAAACCACTTTTCGCACTTGTGTTAGTGTTGAAAAACCACTTTTCGCACTTGTGTTGGTGCAGGAAACCACATTTGCACTTGTATTAGTGTGGAAAAAACACTTTTTGCACTTGTGTTAATGTTGAAAAACCACTTTTTGCACTTGTGTTAGTGTTGAAAAATCACTTTTCGCACTTGTGTTGGTGCAGGAAACCACTTTTGCACTTGTATTAGTGTGGAAAAAACACTTTTCGCACTTGTGTTAGTGTTGAAAAACCACTTTTCGCACTTGTGTTAGTGTTGAAAAACCACTTTTCGCACTTGTGTTAGTGTTGAAAAACCACTTTTCGCACTTGTGTTGGTGCAGGAAACCACTTTTGCACTTGTATTAGTGTGGAAAAAACACTTTTCGCACTTGTGTTAGTGTTGAAAAACCACTTTTCGCAATTGTGTTAGTGTTGAAAAACCACTTTTCGCACTTGAGTTAGTGTTGAAAAACCACTTTTCGCACTTGTGTTGGTGCAGGAAACCAGTTTTGCACTTGTATTAGTGTGGAAAAAACACTTT
The DNA here is from genome assembly GCF_964187855.1 of Myxine glutinosa. Lineage (NCBI taxonomy): Eukaryota > Metazoa > Chordata > Myxini > Myxiniformes > Myxinidae > Myxine > Myxine glutinosa. The sequence goes on along the minus strand of NW_027616507.1, from coordinate 41,194 downwards.
TCGCACTTGTGTTAGTGTTGAAAAACCACTTTTCGCACTTGTGTTAGTGTTGAAAAACCACTTTTCGCACTTGTGTTAGTGTTGAAAAACCACTTTTCGCACTTGTGTTGGTGCAGGAAACCACTTTTGCACTTGTATTAGTGTGGAAAAAACACTTTTCGCACTTGTGTTAGTGTTGAAAAACCACTTTTCGCACTTGTGTTAGTGTTGAAAAACCACTTTTCGCACTTGTGTGGTGCAGGAAACCACTTTTGCACTTGTATTAGTGTGGAAAAAACACTTTTTGCACTTGTGTTAGTGTTGAAAAACCACTTTTTGCACTTGTGTTAGTGTTGAAAAATCACTTTTCGCACTTGTGTTGGTGCAGGAAACCACTTTTGCACTTGTATTAGTGTGGAAAAAACACTTTTCGCACTTGTGTTAGTGTTGAAAAACCACTTTTTGCACTTGTGTTAGTGTTGAAAAACCACTTTTCGCACTTGTGTTGGTGCAGGAAACCACATTTGCACTTGTATTAGTGTGGAAAAAACACTTTTTGCACTTGCAATAGTGTTGAAAAACCACTTTTGGCACTTGTGTTAGTGTTGAAAAACCACTTTTCGCACTTGTGTTAGTGTTGAAAAACCACTTTTCGCACTTGTGTTGGTGCAGGAAACCACATTTGCACTTGTATTAGTGTGGAAAAAACACTTTTTGCACTTGTGTTAGTGTTGAAAAACCACTTTTTGCACTTGTGTTAGTGTTGAAAAATCACTTTTCGCACTTGTGTTGGTGCAGGAAACCACTTTTGCACTTGTATTAGTGTGGAAAAAACACTTTTCGCACTTGTGTTAGTGTTGAAAAACCACTTTTCGCACTTGTGTTAGTGTTGAAAAACCACTTTTCGCACTTGTGTTAGTGTTGAAAAACCACATTTCGCACTTGTGTTGGTGCAGGAAACCACTTTTGCACTTGTATTAGTGTGGAAAAAACACTTTTCGCACTTGTGTTAGTGTTGAAAAACCACTTTTCGCAATTGTGTTAGTGTTGAAAAACCACTTTTCGCACTTGAGTTAGTGTTGAAAAACCACTTTTCGCACTTGTGTTGGTGCAGGAAACCAGTTTTGCACTTGTATTAGTGTGGAAAAAACACTTTTCGCACTTGTGTTAGTGTTGAAAAACCACTTTTCGCACTTGTGTTAGTGTTGAAAAACCACTTTTCGCACTTGTGTTAGTGTTGAAAAACCACTTTTCGCACTTGTGTTGGTGCAGGAAACCACTTTTGCACTTGTATTAGTGTGGAAAAAACACTTTTTGCACTTGTGATATTGTTGAAAAACCACTTTTCGCACTTGTGTTGGTGTTGAAAAACCACTTTTCGCACTTGTGATAGTGTTGAAAAACCACTTTTCGCACTTCTGTTAGTGTTGAAAAACCACTTTTCGCACTTGTGTTGGTGCAGGAAACCACATTTGCACTTGTATTAGTGTGGAAAAAACACTTTTTGCACTTGTGATAGTGTTGAAAAACCACTTTTCGCACTTGTGTTAGTGTTGAAAAACCACTTTTCGCACTTGTGTTAGTGTTGAAAAACCACTTTTCGCACTTGTGTTAGTGTTGAAAAAACACTTTTCGCACTTGTGTTGGTGCAGGAAACCACTTTTGCACTTGTATTAGTGTGGAAAAAACACTTTTCGAACTTGTGTTAGTGTTGAAAAACCACTTTTCGCACTTGTGTTAGTGTTGAAAAACCACTTTTCGCACTTGTGTTAGTGTTGAAAAAACACTTTTCGCACTTGTGTTGGTGCAGGAAACCACTTTTGCACTTGTATTAGTGTGGAAAAAACACTTTTTGCACTTGTGATAGTGTTGAAAAATCCACTTTTCGCACTTGTGTTAGTGTTGAAAAAACACTTTTTGCACTTGTGTTAGTGTTGAAAAACCACTTTTCGCACTGGTGTTGATGCAGGAAACCACTTTTGCACTTGTATTAGTGTGGAAAAAACACTTTTCGCACTTGTGTTAGTGTTGAAAAACCACTTTTCGCACTTGTGTTAGTGTTGAAAAACCACTTTTCGCACTCGTGTTAGTGTTGAAAAACCACTTTTCGCAATTGTGTTAGTGCAGGAAACCACTTTTGCAGTTGTATTAGTGTGGAAAAAACACTTTTCGCACTTGTGTTAGTGTTGAAAAACCACTTTTCGCTCTTGTGTTAGTGTTGAAAAACCACTTTTCGCACTTGTGTTAGTGTTGAAAAACCACTTTTCGCACTTGTGTTGGTGCAGGAAACCACTTTTGCACTTGTATTAGTGTGGAAAAAACACTTTTCGCACTTGTGTTAGTGTTGAAAAACCACTTTTCGCACTTGTGTTTGTGTTGAAAAACCACTTTTCGCAATTGTTTTAGTGCAGGAAACCACTTTTGCAGTTGTATTAGTGTGGAAAAACACTTTTCGCACTTGTGTTAGTGTTGAAAAACCACTTTTCGCACTTGTGTTAGTGTTGAAAAACCACTTTTCACACTTGTGTTAGTGTTGAAAAACCACATTTCGCACTTATGTTAGTGTTGAAAAACCACTTTTCGCACTTGTGTTGGTGCAGGAAACCACTTTTGCACTTGTATTAGTGTGGAAAAAACACTTTTCGCACTTGTGTTAGTGTTGAAAAACCACTTTTCGCACTTGTGTTAGCGTTGAAAAACCACTTTTCGCACTTGTGTTAGTGTTGAAAAACCACTTTTCGCACTTGTGTTGGTGCAGGAAACCACTTTTGCACTTGTATTAGTGTGGAAAAAACACTTTTCGCACTTGTTAGTGTTGAAAAACCACTTTTCGCACTTGTGTTAGTGTTGAAAAACCACTTTTCGCACTTGTATTGGTGCAGGAAACCACTTTTGCACTTGTATAAGTGTGGAAAAAACACTTTTTGCACTTGTGATTGTGTTGAAAAACCTCTTTTCGCACTTGTGTTAGTGTTGAAAAACCACTTTTCGCACTTGTGTTAGTGTTGAAAAACCACTTTTTGCACTTGTGTTAGTGTTGAAAAACCACTTTTCGCACTTGTGTTGGTGCAGGAAACCACTTTTCCAGTTGTATTAGTGTGGAAAAAACACTTTTCGCAGTTGTGTTAGTGTTGAAAAACCACTTTTCGCACTTGTGTTAGTGTTGAAAAACCACTTTTCGCAGTTGTGTTAGTGTTGAAAAACCACTTTTCGCACTTGTGTTAGTGTTGAAAAACCACTTTTCGCACTTGTGTTGGTGCAGGAAACCACTTTTGCACTTGTATTAGTGTGGAAAAAACACTTTTCGCACTTGTGTTAGTGTTGAAAAACCACTTTTCGCACTTGTGTTAGTGTTGAAAAACCACTTTTCGCACTTGTGTTAGTGTTGAAAAACCACTTTTCGCACTTGTGTTGTTGCAGGAAACCACTTTTGCACTTGTATTAGTGTGGAAAAACACTTTTCGCACTTGTGTTAGTGTTGAAAAACCACTTTTCGCACTTGTGTTAGTGTTGAAAAACCACTTTTCGCACTTGTGTTGGTGCAGGAAACCACTTTTGCAGTTGTATTAGTGTGGAAAAAACACTTTTCACACTTGTGTTAGTGTTGAAAAACCACTTTTCGCACTTGTGTTAGTGTTGAAAAACCACTTTTTGCACTTGTGTTAGTGTTGAAAAACCACTTTTCGCACTTGTGTTGGTGCAGGAAACCACATTTGCACTTGTATTAGTGTGGAAAAAACACTTTTTGCACTTGCAATAGTGTTGAAAAACCACTTTTGGCACTTGTGTTAGTGTTGAAAAACCACTTTTCGCACTTGTGTTAGTGTTGAAAAACCACTTTTCGCACTTGTGTTGGTGCAGGAAACCACATTTGCACTTGTATTAGTGTGGAAAAAACACTTTTTGCACTTGTGTTAGTGTTGAAAAACCACTTTTTGCACTTGTGTTAGTGTTGAAAAATCACTTTTCGCACTTGTGTTGGTGCAGGAAACCACTTTTGCACTTGTATTAGTGTGGAAAAAACACTTTTCGCACTTGTGTTAGTGTTGAAAAACCACTTTTCGCACTTGTGTTAGTGTTGAAAAACCACTTTTCGCACTTGTGTTAGTGTTGAAAAACCACTTTTCGCACTTGTGTTGGTGCAGGAAACCACTTTTGCACTTGTATTAGTGTGGAAAAAACACTTTTCGCACTTGTGTTAGTGTTGAAAAACCACTTTTCGCAATTGTGTTAGTGTTGAAAAACCACTTTTTGCACTTGAGTTAGTGTTGAAAAACCACTTTTCGCACTTGTGTTGGTGCAGGAAACCAGTTTTGCACTTGTATTAGTGTGGAAAAAACACTTTTCGCACTTGTGTTAGTGTTGAAAAACCACTTTTCGCACTTGTGTTAGTGTTGAAAAACCACTTTTCGCACTTGTGTTAGTGTTGAAAAACCACTTTTCGCACTTGTGTTGGTGCAGGAAACCACTTTTGCACTTGTATTAGTGTGGAAAAAACACTTTTCGCACTTGTGTTAGTGTTGAAAAACCACTTTTCGCACTTGTGTTAGTGTTGAAAAACCACTTTTCGCACTTGTGTGGTGCAGGAAACCACTTTTGCACTTGTATTAGTGTGGAAAAAACACTTTTTGCACTTGTGTTAGTGTTGAAAAACCACTTTTCGCACTTGTGTTAGTGTTGAAAAATCACTTTTCGCACTTGTGTTGGTGCAGGAAACCACTTTTGCACTTGTATTAGTGTGGAAAAAACACTTTTCGCACTTGTGTTAGTGTTGAAAAACCACTTTTTGCACTTGTGTTAGTGTTGAAAAACCACTTTTCGCACTTGTGTTGGTGCAGGAAACCACATTTGCACTTGTATTAGTGTGGAAAAAACACTTTTTGCACTTGCAATAGTGTTGAAAAACCACTTTTGGCACTTGTGTTAGTGTTGAAAAACCACTTTTCGCACTTGTGTTAGTGTTGAAAAACCACTTTTCGCACTTGTGTTGGTGCAGGAAACCACATTTGCACTTGTATTAGTGTGGAAAAAACACTTTTTGCACTTGTGTTAGTGTTAAAAAACCACTTTTTGCACTTGTGTTAGTGTTGAAAAATCACTTTTCGCACTTGTGTTGGTGCAGGAAACCACTTTTGCACTTGTATTAGTGTGGAAAAAACACTTTTCGCACTTGTGTTAGTGTTGAAAAACCACTTTTCGCACTTGTGTTAGTGTTGAAAAACCACTTTTCGCACTTGTGTTAGTGTTGAAAAACCACTTTTCGCACTTGTGTTGGTGCAGGAAACCACTTTTGCACTTGTATTAGTGTGGAAAAAACACTTTTCGCACTTGTGTTAGTGTTGAAAAACCACTTTTCGCAATTGTGTTAGTGTTGAAAAACCACTTTTTGCACTTGAGTTAGTGTTGAAAAACCACTTTTCGCACTTGTGTTGGTGCAGGAAACCAGTTTTGCACTTGTATTAGTGTGGAAAAAACACTTTTCGCACTTGTGTTAGTGTTGAAAAACCACTTTTCGCACTTGTGTTAGTGTTGAAAAACCACTTTTCGCACTTGTGTTAGTGTTGAAAAACCACTTTTCGCACTTGTGTTGGTGCAGGAAACCACTTTTGCACTTGTATTAGTGTGGAAAAAACACTTTTCGCACTTGTGTTAGTGTTGAAAAACCACTTTTCGCACTTGTGTTAGTGTTGAAAAACCACTTTTCGCACTTGTGTGGTGCAGGAAACCACTTTTGCACTTGTATTAGTGTGGAAAAAACACTTTTTGCACTTGTGTTAGTGTTGAAAAACCCCTTTTTGCACTTGTGTTAGTGTTGAAAAATCACTTTTCGCACTTGTGTTGGTGCAGGAAACCACTTTTGCACTTGTATTAGTGTGGAAAAAACACTTTTCGCACTTGTGTTAGTGTTGAAAAACCACTTTTCGCACTTGTGTTAGTGTTGAAAAACCACTTTTCGCACTTGTGTTAGTGTTGAAAAACCACTTTTCGCACTTGTGTTGGTGCAGGAAACCACTTTTGCACTTGTATTAGTGTGGAAAAAACACTTTTCGCACTTGTGTTAGTGTTGAAAAACCACTTTTCGCACTTGAGTTAGTGTTGAAAAACCATTTTTCGCACTTGTGTTGGTGTAGGAAACCACTTTTGCACTTGTATTAGTGTGGAAAAAACACTTTTCGCACTTGTGTTAGTGTTGAAAAACCACTTTTCGCACTTGTGTTAGTGTTGAAAAACCACTTTTCGCACTTGTGTTGGTGTTGAAAAACCACTTTTCGCACTTGTGTTGGTGCAGGAAACCACTTTTGCACTTGTATTAGTGTGGAAAAAACACTTTTCGCACTTGTGTTAGTGTTGAAAAACCACTTTTCGCACTTGTGTTGGTGCAGGAAACCACTTTTGCACTTGTATTAGTGTGGAAAAAACACTTTTCGCACTTGTGTTAGTGTTGAAAAACCACTTTTCGCACTTGTGTTAGTGTTGAAAAACCACTTTTCGCACTTGTGTTAGTGTTGAAAAACCACTTTTCGCACTTTTGTTGGTGCAGGAAACCACTTTTGCACTTGTATTAGTGTGGAAAAAACACTTTTTGCACTTGTGATAGTGTTGAAAAACCACTTTTCACACTTGTGTTAGTGTTGAAAAACCACTTTTCGCACTTGTGTTAGTGTTGAAAAACCACTTTTCGCACTTGTGTTGGTGCAGGAAACCACTTTTTCACTTGTATTAGTGTGGAAAAAACACTTTTCGCACTTGTGTTGGTGTTGAAAAACCACTTTTCGCACTTGTGTTAGTGTTGAAAAACCACTTTTCGCACTTGTGTTAGTGTTGAAAAACCACTTTTCGCACTTGTGTTGGTGCAGGAAACCACTTTTGCAGTTGTATTAGTGTGGAAAAAACACTTTTCACACTTGTGTTAGTGTTGAAAAACCACTTTTCGCACTTGTGTTAGTGTTGAAAAACCACTTTTTGCACTTGTGTTAGTGTTGAAAAACCACTTTTCGCACTTGTGTTGGTGCAGGAAACCACATTTGCACTTGTATTAGTGTGGAAAAAACACTTTTTGCACTTGCAATAGTGTTGAAAAACCACTTTTGGCACTTGTGTTAGTGTTGAAAAACCACTTTTCGCACTTGTGTTAGTGTTGAAAAACCACTTTTCGCACTTGTGTTGGTGCAGGAAACCACATTTGCACTTGTATTAGTGTGGAAAAAACACTTTTTGCACTTGTGTTAGTGTTGAAAAACCACTTTTTGCACTTGTGTTAGTGTTGAAAAATCACTTTTCGCACTTGTGTTGGTGCAGGAAACCACTTTTGCACTTGTATTAGTGTGGAAAAAACACTTTTCGCACTTGTGTTAGTGTTGAAAAACCACTTTTCGCACTTGTGTTATTGTTGAAAAACCACTTTTCGCACTTGTGTTAGTGTTGAAAAACCACTTTTCGCACTTGTGTTGGTGCAGGAAACCACTTTTGCACTTGTATTAGTGTGGAAAAAACACTTTTCGCACTTGTGTTAGTGTTGAAAAACCACTTTTCGCAATTGTGTTAGTGTTGAAAAACCACTTTTTGCACTTGAGTTAGTGTTGAAAAACCACTTTTCGCACTTGTGTTGGTGCAGGAAACCAGTTTTGCACTTGTATTAGTGTGGAAAAAACACTTTTCGCACTTGTGTTAGTGTTGAAAAACCACTTTTCGCACTTGTGTTAGTGTTGAAAAACCACTTTTCGCACTTGTGTTAGTGTTGAAAAACCACTTTTCGCACTTGTGTTGGTGCAGGAAACCACTTTTGCACTTGTATTAGTGTGGAAAAAACACTTTTCGCACTTGTGTTAGTGTTGAAAAACCACTTTTCGCACTTGTGTTAGTGTTGAAAAACCACTTTTCGCACTTGTGTGGTGCAGGAAACCACTTTTGCACTTGTATTAGTGTGGAAAAAACACTTTTTGCACTTGTGTTAGTGTTGAAAAACCACTTTTCGCACTTGTGTTAGTGTTGAAAAATCACTTTTCGCACTTGTGTTGGTGCAGGAAACCACTTTTGCACTTGTATTAGTGTGGAAAAAACACTTTTCGCACTTGTGTTAGTGTTGAAAAACCACTTTTTGCACTTGTGTTAGTGTTGAAAAACCACTTTTCGCACTTGTGTTGGTGCAGGAAACCACATTTGCACTTGTATTAGTGTGGAAAAAACACTTTTTGCACTTGCAATAGTGTTGAAAAACCACTTTTGGCACTTGTGTTAGTGTTGAAAAACCACTTTTCGCACTTGTGTTAGTGTTGAAAAACCACTTTTCGCACTTGTGTTGGTGCAGGAAACCACATTTGCACTTGTATTAGTTTGGAAAAAACACTTTTTGCACTTGTGTTAGTGTTAAAAAACCACTTTTTGCACTTGTGTTAGTGTTGAAAAATCACTTTTCGCACTTGTGTTGGTGCAGGAAACCACTTTTGCACTTGTATTAGTGTGGAAAAAACACTTTTCGCACTTGTGTTAGTGTTGAAAAACCACTTTTCGCACTTGTGTTAGTGTTGAAAAACCACTTTTCGCACTTGTGTTAGTGTTGAAAAACCACTTTTCGCACTTGTGTTGGTGCAGGAAACCACTTTTGCACTTGTATTAGTGTGGAAAAAACACTTTTCGCACTTGTGTTAGTGTTGAAAAACCACTTTTCGCAATTGTGTTAGTGTTGAAAAACCACTTTTCGCACTTGAGTTAGTGTTGAAAAACCACTTTTCGCACTTGTGTTGGTGCAGGAAACCAGTTTTGCACTTGTATTAGTGTGGAAAAAACACTTTTCGCACTTGTGTTAGTGTTGAAAAACCACTTTTCGCACTTGTGTTAGTGTTGAAAAACCACTTTTCGCACTTGTGTTAGTGTTGAAAAACCACTTTTCGCACTTGTGTTGGTGCAGGAAACCACTTTTGCACTTGTATTAGTGTGGAAAAAACACTTTTCGCACTTGTGTTAGTGTTGAAAAACCACTTTTCGCACTTGTGTTAGTGTTGAAAAACCACTTTTCGCACTTGTGTGGTGCAGGAAACCACTTTTGCACTTGTATTAGTGTGGAAAAAACACTTTTTGCACTTGTGTTAGTGTTGAAAAACCCCTTTTTGCACTTGTGTTAGTGTTGAAAAATCACTTTTCGCACTTGTGTTGGTGCAGGAAACCACTTTTGCACTTGTATTAGTGTGGAAAAAACACTTTTCGCACTTGTGTTAGTGTTGAAAAACCACTTTTCGCACTTGTGTTAGTGTTGAAAAACCACTTTTCGCACTTGTGTTAGTGTTGAAAAACCACTTTTCGCACTTGTGTTGGTGCAGGAAACCACTTTTGCACTTGTATTAGTGTGGAAAAAACACTTTTCGCACTTGTGTTAGTGTTGAAAAACCACTTTTCGCACTTGAGTTAGTGTTGAAAAACCATTTTTCGCACTTGTGTTGGTGTAGGAAACCACTTTTGCACTTGTATTAGTGTGGAAAAAACACTTTTCGCACTTGTGTTAGTGTTGAAAAACCACTTTTCGCACTTGTGTTAGTGTTGAAAAACCACTTTTCGCACTTGTGTTGGTGTTGAAAAACCACTTTTCGCACTTGTGTTGGTGCAGGAAACCACTTTTGCACTTGTATTAGTGTGGAAAAAACACTTTTCGCACTTGTGTTAGTGTTGAAAAACCACTTTTCGCACTTGTGTTGGTGCAGGAAACCACTTTTCCAGTTGTATTAGTGTGGAAAAAACACTTTTCGCAGTTGTGTTAGTGTTGAAAAACCACTTTTCGCACTTGTGTTAGTGTTGAAAAACCACTTTTCGCAGTTGTGTTAGTGTTGAAAAACCACTTTTCGCACTTGTGTTAGTGTTGAAAAACCACTTTTCGCACTTGTGTTGGTGCAGGAAACCACTTTTGCACTTGTATTAGTGTGGAAAAAACACTTTTCGCACTTGTGTTAGTGTTGAAAAACCACTTTTCGCACTTGTGTTAGTGTTGAAAAACCACTTTTCGCACTTGTGTTAGTGTTGAAAAACCACTTTTCGCACTTGTGTTGTTGCAGGAAACCACTTTTGCACTTGTATTAGTGTGGAAAAACACTTTTCGCACTTGTGTTAGTGTTGAAAAACCACTTTTCGCACTTGTGTTAGTGTTGAAAAACCACTTTTCGCACTTGTGTTGGTGCAGGAAACCACTTTTGCAGTTGTATTAGTGTGGAAAAAACACTTTTCACACTTGTGTTAGTGTTGAAAAACCACTTTTCGCACTTGTGTTAGTGTTGAAAAACCACTTTTTGCACTTGTGTTAGTGTTGAAAAACCACTTTTCGCACTTGTGTTGGTGCAGGAAACCACATTTGCACTTGTATTAGTGTGGAAAAAACACTTTTTGCACTTGCAATAGTGTTGAAAAACCACTTTTGGCACTTGTGTTAGTGTTGAAAAACCACTTTTCGCACTTGTGTTAGTGTTGAAAAACCACTTTTCGCACTTGTGTTGGTGCAGGAAACCACATTTGCACTTGTATTAGTGTGGAAAAAACACTTTTTGCACTTGTGTTAGTGTTGAAAAACCACTTTTTGCACTTGTGTTAGTGTTGAAAAATCACTTTTCGCACTTGTGTTGGTGCAGGAAACCACTTTTGCACTTGTATTAGTGTGGAAAAAACACTTTTCGCACTTGTGTTAGTGTTGAAAAACCACTTTTCGCACTTGTGTTAGTGTTGAAAAACCACTTTTCGCACTTGTGTTAGTGTTGAAAAACCACTTTTCGCACTTGTGTTGGTGCAGGAAACCACTTTTGCACTTGTATTAGTGTGGAAAAAACACTTTTCGCACTTGTGTTAGTGTTGAAAAACCACTTTTCGCAATTGTGTTAGTGTTGAAAAACCACTTTTTGCACTTGAGTTAGTGTTGAAAAACCACTTTTCGCACTTGTGTTGGTGCAGGAAACCAGTTTTGCACTTGTATTAGTGTGGAAAAAACACTTTTCGCACTTGTGTTAGTGTTGAAAAACCACTTTTCGCACTTGTGTTAGTGTTGAAAAACCACTTTTCGCACTTGTGTTAGTGTTGAAAAACCACTTTTCGCACTTGTGTTGGTGCAGGAAACCACTTTTGCACTTGTATTAGTGTGGAAAAAACACTTTTCGCACTTGTGTTAGTGTTGAAAAACCACTTTTCGCACTTGTGTTAGTGTTGAAAAACCACTTTTCGCACTTGTGTGGTGCAGGAAACCACTTTTGCACTTGTATTAGTGTGGAAAAAACACTTTTTGCACTTGTGTTAGTGTTGAAAAACCACTTTTCGCACTTGTGTTAGTGTTGAAAAATCACTTTTCGCACTTGTGTTGGTGCAGGAAACCACTTTTGCACTTGTATTAGTGTGGAAAAAACACTTTTCGCACTTGTGTTAGTGTTGAAAAACCACTTTTTGCACTTGTGTTAGTGTTGAAAAACCACTTTTCGCACTTGTGTTGGTGCAGGAAACCACATTTGCACTTGTATTAGTGTGGAAAAAACACTTTTTGCACTTGCAATAGTGTTGAAAAACCACTTTTGGCACTTGTGTTAGTGTTGAAAAACCACTTTTCGCACTTGTGTTAGTGTTGAAAAACCACTTTTCGCACTTGTGTTGGTGCAGGAAACCACATTTGCACTTGTATTAGTGTGGAAAAAACACTTTTTGCACTTGTGTTAGTGTTAAAAAACCACTTTTTGCACTTGTGTTAGTGTTGAAAAATCACTTTTCGCACTTGTGTTGGTGCAGGAAACCACTTTTGCACTTGTATTAGTGTGGAAAAAACACTTTTCGCACTTGTGTTAGTGTTGAAAAACCACTTTTCGCACTTGTGTTAGTGTTGAAAAACCACTTTTCGCACTTGTGTTAGTGTTGAAAAACCACTTTTCGCACTTGTGTTGGTGCAGGAAACCACTTTTGCACTTGTATTAGTGTGGAAAAAACACTTTTCGCACTTGTGTTAGTGTTGAAAAACCACTTTTCGCAATTGTGTTAGTGTTGAAAAACCACTTTTTGCACTTGAGTTAGTGTTGAAAAACCACTTTTCGCACTTGTGTTGGTGCAGGAAACCAGTTTTGCACTTGTATTAGTGTGGAAAAAACACTTTTCGCACTTGTGTTAGTGTTGAAAAACCACTTTTCGCACTTGTGTTAGTGTTGAAAAACCACTTTTCGCACTTGTGTTAGTGTTGAAAAACCACTTTTCGCACTTGTGTTGGTGCAGGAAACCACTTTTGCACTTGTATTAGTGTGGAAAAAACACTTTTCGCACTTGTGTTAGTGTTGAAAAACCACTTTTCGCACTTGTGTTAGTGTTGAAAAACCACTTTTCGCACTTGTGTGGTGCAGGAAACCACTTTTGCACTTGTATTAGTGTGGAAAAAACACTTTTTGCACTTGTGTTAGTGTTGAAAAACCCCTTTTTGCACTTGTGTTAGTGTTGAAAAATCACTTTTCGCACTTGTGTTGGTGCAGGAAACCACTTTTGCACTTGTATTAGTGTGGAAAAAACACTTTTCGCACTTGTGTTAGTGTTGAAAAACCACTTTTCGCACTTGTGTTAGTGTTGAAAAACCACTTTTCGCACTTGTGTTAGTGTTGAAAAACCACTTTTCGCACTTGTGTTGGTGCAGGAAACCACTTTTGCACTTGTATTAGTGTGGAAAAAACACTTTTCGCACTTGTGTTAGTGTTGAAAAACCACTTTTCGCACTTGAGTTAGTGTTGAAAAACCATTTTTCGCACTTGTGTTGGTGTAGGAAACCACTTTTGCACTTGTATTAGTGTGGAAAAAACACTTTTCGCACTTGTGTTAGTGTTGAAAAACCACTTTTCGCACTTGTGTTAGTGTTGAAAAACCACTTTTCGCACTTGTGTTGGTGTTGAAAAACCACTTTTCGCACTTGTGTTGGTGCAGGAAACCACTTTTGCACTTGTATTAGTGTGGAAAAAACACTTTTCGCACTTGTGTTAGTGTTGAAAAACCACTTTTCGCACTTGTGTTGGTGCAGGAAACCACTTTTGCACTTGTATTAGTGTGGAAAAAACACTTTTCGCACTTGTGTTAGTGTTGAAAAACCACTTTTCGCACTTGTGTTAGTGTTGAAAAACCACTTTTCGCACTTGTGTTAGTGTTGAAAAACCACTTTTCGCACTTTTGTTGGTGCAGGAAACCACTTTTGCACTTGTATTAGTGTGGAAAAAACACTTTTTGCACTTGTGATAGTGTTGAAAAACCACTTTTCACACTTGTGTTAGTGTTGAAAAACCACTTTTCGCACTTGTGTTAGTGTTGAAAAACCACTTTTCGCACTTGTGTTGGTGCAGGAAACCACTTTTTCACTTGTATTAGTGTGGAAAAAACACTTTTCGCACTTGTGTTGGTGTTGAAAAACCACTTTTCGCACTTGTGTTAGTGTTGAAAAACCACTTTTCGCACTTGTGTTAGTGTTGAAAAACCACTTTTCGCACTTGTGTTGGTGCAGGAAACCACTTTTGCAGTTGTATTAGTGTGGAAAAAACACTTTTCACACTTGTGTTAGTGTTGAAAAACCACTTTTCGCACTTGTGTTAGTGTTGAAAAACCACTTTTTGCACTTGTGTTAGTGTTGAAAAACCACTTTTCGCACTTGTGTTGGTGCAGGAAACCACATTTGCACTTGTATTAGTGTGGAAAAAACACTTTTTGCACTTGCAATAGTGTTGAAAAACCACTTTTGGCACTTGTGTTAGTGTTGAAAAACCACTTTTCGCACTTGTGTTAGTGTTGAAAAACCACTTTTCGCACTTGTGTTGGTGCAGGAAACCACATTTGCACTTGTATTAGTGTGGAAAAAACACTTTTTGCACTTGTGTTAGTGTTGAAAAACCACTTTTTGCACTTGTGTTAGTGTTGAAAAATCACTTTTCGCACTTGTGTTGGTGCAGGAAACCACTTTTGCACTTGTATTAGTGTGGAAAAAACACTTTTCGCACTTGTGTTAGTGTTGAAAAACCACTTTTCGCACTTGTGTTATTGTTGAAAAACCACTTTTCGCACTTGTGTTAGTGTTGAAAAACCACTTTTCGCACTTGTGTTGGTGCAGGAAACCACTTTTGCACTTGTATTAGTGTGGAAAAAACACTTTTCGCACTTGTGTTAGTGTTGAAAAACCACTTTTCGCAATTGTGTTAGTGTTGAAAAACCACTTTTTGCACTTGAGTTAGTGTTGAAAAACCACTTTTCGCACTTGTGTTGGTGCAGGAAACCAGTTTTGCACTTGTATTAGTGTGGAAAAAACACTTTTCGCACTTGTGTTAGTGTTGAAAAACCACTTTTCGCACTTGTGTTAGTGTTGAAAAACCACTTTTCGCACTTGTGTTAGTGTTGAAAAACCACTTTTCGCACTTGTGTTGGTGCAGGAAACCACTTTTGCACTTGTATTAGTGTGGAAAAAACACTTTTCGCACTTGTGTTAGTGTTGAAAAACCACTTTTCGCACTTGTGTTAGTGTTGAAAAACCACTTTTCGCACTTGTGTGGTGCAGGAAACCACTTTTGCACTTGTATTAGTGTGGAAAAAACACTTTTTGCACTTGTGTTAGTGTTGAAAAACCACTTTTCGCACTTGTGTTAGTGTTGAAAAATCACTTTTCGCACTTGTGTTGGTGCAGGAAACCACTTTTGCACTTGTATTAGTGTGGAAAAAACACTTTTCGCACTTGTGTTAGTGTTGAAAAACCACTTTTTGCACTTGTGTTAGTGTTGAAAAACCACTTTTCGCACTTGTGTTGGTGCAGGAAACCACATTTGCACTTGTATTAGTGTGGAAAAAACACTTTTTGCACTTGCAATAGTGTTGAAAAACCACTTTTGGCACTTGTGTTAGTGTTGAAAAACCACTTTTCGCACTTGTGTTAGTGTTGAAAAACCACTTTTCGCACTTGTGTTGGTGCAGGAAACCACATTTGCACTTGTATTAGTTTGGAAAAAACACTTTTTGCACTTGTGTTAGTGTTAAAAAACCACTTTTTGCACTTGTGTTAGTGTTGAAAAATCACTTTTCGCACTTGTGTTGGTGCAGGAAACCACTTTTGCACTTGTATTAGTGTGGAAAAAACACTTTTCGCACTTGTGTTAGTGTTGAAAAACCACTTTTCGCACTTGTGTTAGTGTTGAAAAACCACTTTTCGCACTTGTGTTAGTGTTGAAAAACCACTTTTCGCACTTGTGTTGGTGCAGGAAACCACTTTTGCACTTGTATTAGTGTGGAAAAAACACTTTTCGCACTTGTGTTAGTGTTGAAAAACCACTTTTCGCAATTGTGTTAGTGTTGAAAAACCACTTTTCGCACTTGAGTTAGTGTTGAAAAACCACTTTTCGCACTTGTGTTGGTGCAGGAAACCAGTTTTGCACTTGTATTAGTGTGGAAAAAACACTTTTCGCACTTGTGTTAGTGTTGAAAAACCACTTTTCGCACTTGTGTTAGTGTTGAAAAACCACTTTTCGCACTTGTGTTAGTGTTGAAAAACCACTTTTCGCACTTGTGTTGGTGCAGGAAACCACTTTTGCACTTGTATTAGTGTGGAAAAAACACTTTTCGCACTTGTGTTAGTGTTGAAAAACCACTTTTCGCACTTGTGTTAGTGTTGAAAAACCACTTTTCGCACTTGTGTGGTGCAGGAAACCACTTTTGCACTTGTATTAGTGTGGAAAAAACACTTTTTGCACTTGTGTTAGTGTTGAAAAACCCCTTTTTGCACTTGTGTTAGTGTTGAAAAATCACTTTTCGCACTTGTGTTGGTGCAGGAAACCACTTTTGCACTTGTATTAGTGTGGAAAAAACACTTTTCGCACTTGTGTTAGTGTTGAAAAACCACTTTTCGCACTTGTGTTAGTGTTGAAAAACCACTTTTCGCACTTGTGTTAGTGTTGAAAAACCACTTTTCGCACTTGTGTTGGTGCAGGAAACCACTTTTGCACTTGTATTAGTGTGGAAAAAACACTTTTCGCACTTGTGTTAGTGTTGAAAAACCACTTTTCGCACTTGAGTTAGTGTTGAAAAACCATTTTTCGCACTTGTGTTGGTGTAGGAAACCACTTTTGCACTTGTATTAGTGTGGAAAAAACACTTTTCGCACTTGTGTTAGTGTTGAAAAACCACTTTTCGCACTTGTGTTAGTGTTGAAAAACCACTTTTCGCACTTGTGTTGGTGTTGAAAAACCACTTTTCGCACTTGTGTTGGTGCAGGAAACCACTTTTGCACTTGTATTAGTGTGGAAAAAACACTTTTCGCACTTGTGTTAGTGTTGAAAAACCACTTTTCGCACTTGTGTTGGTGCAGGAAACCACTTTTGCACTTGTATTAGTGTGGAAAAAACACTTTTCGCACTTGTGTTAGTGTTGAAAAACCACTTTTCGCACTTGTGTTAGTGTTGAAAAACCACATTTCGCACTTGTGTTAGTGTTGAAAAACCACTTTTCGCACTTTTGTTGGTGCAGGAAACCACTTTTGCACTTGTATTAGTGTGGAAAAAACACTTTTTGCACTTGTGATAGTGTTGAAAAACCACTTTTCACACTTGTGTTAGTGTTGAAAAACCACTTTTCGCACTTGTGTTAGTGTTGAAAAACCACTTTTCGCACTTGTGTTGGTGCAGGAAACCACTTTTTCACTTGTATTAGTGTGGAAAAAACACTTTTCGCACTTGTGTTGGTGTTGAAAAACCACTTTTCGCACTTGTGTTAGTGTTGAAAAACCACTTTTCGCACTTGTGTTAGTGTTGAAAAACCACTTTTCGCACTTGTGTTGGTGCAGGAAACCACTTTTGCACTTGTATTAGTGTTGAAAAACCACTTTTCGCACTTGTGTTAGTGTTGAAAAACCACTTTTCGCACTTGTGTTAGTGTTGAAAAAACACTTTTCGCACTTGTGTTGGTGCAGGAAACCACTTTTGCACTTGTATTAGTGTGGAAAAACACTTTTCGCACTTGTTAGTGTTGAAAAATCACTTTTCGCACTTGTGTTAGTGTTGAAAAACCTCTTTTCACACTTGTGTTGGTGCAGGAAACCACTTTTGCACTTGTATTAGTGTGGAAAAAACACTTTTCGCACTTGTGTTAGTGTTGAAAAACCACTTTTCGCAGTTGTGTTAGTGTTGAAAAACCACTTTTCACACTTGTGTTAGTGTTGAAAAAACACTTTTTGCACTTGTGTTGGTGCAGGAAACCACTTTTGCACTTGTATTAGTGTTGAAAAAACACTTTTCGCACTTGTGTTAGTGTTGAAAAACCACTTTTCGCACTTGTGTTAGGTTAGTGTTGAAAAACCACTTTTCGCACTTGTGTTGGTGCAGGAAACCACTTTTGCACTTGTATTAGTGTGGAAAAAACACTTTTCGCACTTGTGTTAGTGTTGAAAAACCACTTTTCGCACTTGTGTTAGTGTTGAAAAACCACTTTTCGCACTTGTGTTCGTGCAGGAAACCACTTTTGCAGTTGTATTAGTGTGGAAAAAACACTTTTCGCACTTGTGTTAGTGTTGAAAAACCACTTTTCGCACTTGTGTTAGTGTTGAAAAACCACTTTTTGCACTTGTGTTAGTGTTGAAAAACCACTTTTCGCACTTGTGTTGGTGCAGGAAACCACATTTGCACTTGTATTAGTGTGGAAAAAACACTTTTTGCACTTGTGATAGTGTTGAAAAACCACTTTTGGCACTTGTGTTAGTGTTGAAAAACCACTTATCGCACTTGTGTTAGTGTTGAAAAACCACTTTTCGCACTTGTGTTGGTGCAGGAAACCACATTTGCACTTGTATTAGTGTGGAAAAAACACTTTTTGCACTTGTGTTAGTGTTGAAAAACCACTTTTTGCACTTGTGTTAGTGTTGAAAAATCACTTTTTGCACTTGTGTTGGTGCAGGAAACCACTTTTGCACTTGTATTAGTGTGGAAAAAACACTTTTCGCACTTGTGTTAGTGTTGAAAAACCACTTTTCGCACTTGTGTTAGTGTTGAAAAACCACTTTTCGCACTTGTGTTAGTGTTGAAAAACCACTTTTCGCACTTGTGTTGGTGCAGGAAACCACTTTTGCACTTGTATTAGTGTGGAAAAAACACTTTTCGCACTTGTGTTAGTGTTGAAAAATCACTTTTCGCACTTGTGTTAGTGTTGAAAAACCACTTTTCGCACTTGTGTTGGTGCAGGAAACCACTTTTGCACTTGTATTAGTGTGGAAAAAACACTTTTCGCACTTGTGTTAGTGTTGAAAAACCACTTTTCGCACTTGTGTTAGTGTTGAAAAACCACTTTTCGCACTTGAGTTAGTGTTGAAAAACCACTTTTCGCACTTGTGTTGGTGCAGGAAACCACTTTTGCACTTGTATTAGTGTGGAAAAAACACTTTTCGCACTTATGTTAGTGTTGAAAAACCACTTTTCGCACTTGTGTTAGTGTTGAAAAACCACTTTTCGCACTTGTGTTAGTGTTGAAAAACCACTTTTCGCACTTGTGTTGGTGCAGGAAACCACTTTTGCACTTGTATTAGTGTGGAAAAAACACTTTTCGCACTTGTTAGTTTTGAAAAACCACTTTTCGCACTTGTGTTAGTGTTGAAAAACCACTTTTCGCACTTGTATTGGTGCAGGAAACCACTTTTGCACTTGTATAAGTGTGGAAAAAACACTTTTTGCACTTGTGATTGTGTTGAAAAACCTCTTTTCGCACTTGTGTTAGTGTTGAAAAACCACTTTTCGCACTTGTGTTAGTGTTGAAAAACCACTTTTTGCACTTGTGTTGGTGCAGGAAACCACTTTTGCACTTGTATTAGTGTGGAAAAAACACTTTTCGCACTTGTGTTAGTGTTTAAAAACCACTTTTCGCACTTGTGTTAGTGTTGAAAAACCACTTTTCGCACTTGTGTTAGTGTTGAAAAACCACTTTTCGCACTTGTGTTAGTGTTGAAAAACCACTTTTCGCACTTGTGTTGGTGCAGGAAACCACTTTTGCAGTTGTATTAGTGTGGAAAAAACACTTTTCGCAGTTGTGTTAGTGTTGAAAAACCACTTTTCGCACTTGTGTTAGTGTTGAAAAACCACTTTTCGCAGTTGTGTTAGTGTTGAAAAACCACTTTTCGCACTTGTGTTAGTGTTGAAAAACCACTTTTCGCACTTGTGTTGGTGCAGGAAACCACTTTTGCACTTGTATTAGTGTGGAAAAAACACTTTTCGCACTTGTGTTAGTGTTGAAAAACCACTTTTCGCACTTGTGTTAATGTTGAAAAACCACTTTTCGCACTTGTGTTAGTGTTGAAAAACCACTTTTCGCACTTGTGTTGTTGCAGGAAACCACTTTTGCACTTGTATTAGTGTGGAAAAAACACTTTTCGCACTTGTGTTAGTGTTGAAAAACCACTTTTCGCACTTGTGTTAGTGTTGAAAAACCACTTTTCGCACTTGTGTTAGTGTTGAAAAACCACTTTTCGCACTTGTGTTGGTGCAGGAAACCACTTTTGCAGTTGTATTAGTGTGGAAAAAACACTTTTCACACTTGTGTTAGTGTTGAAAAACCACTTTTCGCACTTGTGTTAGTGTTGAAAAACCACTTTTTGCACTTGTGTTAGTGTTGAAAAACCACTTTTCGCACTTGTGTTGGTGCAGGAAACCACATTTGCACTTGTATTAGTGTGGAAAAAACACTTTTTGCACTTGCAATAGTGTTGAAAAACCACTTTTGGCACTTGTGTTAGTGTTGAAAAACCACTTTTCGCACTTGTGTTAGTGTTGAAAAACCACTTTTCGCACTTGTGTTGGTGCAGGAAACCACATTTGCACTTGTATTAGTGTGGAAAAAACACTTTTTGCACTTGTGTTAGTGTTGAAAAACCACTTTTTGCACTTGTGTTAGTGTTGAAAAATCACTTTTCGCACTTGTGTTGGTGCAGGAAACCACTTTTGCACTTGTATTAGTGTGGAAAAAACACTTTTCGCACTTGTGTTAGTGTTGAAAAACCACTTTTCGCACTTGTGTTAGTGTTGAAAAACCACTTTTCGCACTTGTGTTAGTGTTGAAAAACCACTTTTCGCACTTGTGTTGGTGCAGGAAACCACTTTTGCACTTGTATTAGTGTGGAAAAAACACTTTTCGCACTTGTGTTAGTGTTGAAAAACCACTTTTCGCAATTGTGTTAGTGTTGAAAAACCACTTTTCACACTTGAGTTAGTGTTGAAAAACCACTTTTCGCACTTGTGTTGGTGCAGGAAACCACTTTTGCACTTGTATTAGTGTGGAAAAAACACTTTTTGCACTTGTGTTAGTGTTGAAAAACCACTTTTCGCACTTGTGTTAGTGTTGAAAAACCACTTTTCGCACTTGTGTTAGTGTTGAAAAACCACTTTTCGCACTTGTGTTGGTGCAGGAAACCACTTTTGCACTTGTATTAGTGTGGAAAAAACACTTTTCGCACTTGTGTTAGTGTTGAAAAACCACTTTTCGCACTTGTGTTAGTGTTGAAAAACCACTTTTCGCACTTGTGTGGTGCAGGAAACCACTTTTGCACTTGTATTAGTGTGGAAAAAACACTTTTTGCACTTGTGTTAGTGTTGAGAAACCACTTTTTGCACTTGTGTTAGTGTTGAAAAATCACTTTTCGCACTTGTGTTGGTGCAGGAAACCACTTTTGCACTTGTATTAGTGTGGAAAAAACACTTTTCGCACTTGTGTTAGTGTTGAAAAACCACTTTTCGCACTTGTGTTAGTGTTGAAAAACCACTTTTCGCACTTGTGTTAGTGTTGAAAAACCACTTTTCGCACTTGTATTGGTGCAGGAAACCACTTTTGCACTTGTATTGGTGTGGAAAAAACACTTTTCGCACTTGTGTTAGTGTTGAAAAACCACTTTTCGCACTTGAGTTAGTGTTGAAAAACCACTTTTCGCACTTGTGTTGGTGTAGGAAACCACTTTTGCACTTGTATTAGTGTGGAAAAAACACTTTTCGCACTTGTGTTAGTGTTGAAAAACCACTTTTCGCACTTGTGTTAGTGTTGAAAAACCACTTTTCGCACTTGTGTTAGTGTTGAAAAACCACTTTTCGCACTTGTGTTGGTGCAGGAAACCACTTTTGCACTTGTATTAGTGTGGAAAAAACACTTTTCGCACTTGTGTTAGTGTTGAAAAACCACTTTTCGCACTTGTGTTGGTGCAGGAAACCACTTTTGCACTTGTATTAGTGTGGAAAAAACACTTTTCGCACTTGTGTTAGTGTTGAAAAACCACTTTTCGCACTTGTGTTAGTGTTGAAAAACCACTTTTCGCACTTGTGTTAGTGTTGAAAAACCACTTTTCGCACTTGTGTTTGTGCAGGAAACCACTTTTGCACTTGTATTAGTGTGGAAAAAACACTTTTCGCACTTGTGTTAGTGTTGAAAAACCACTTTTCGCACTTGTGTTAGTGTTGAAAAACGACTTTTCGCACTTGTGTTAGTGTTGAAAAACCATTTTTCGCACTTGTGTTGGTGCAGGAAACCACTTTTGCACTTGTATTAGTGTGGAAAAAACACTTTTCGCACTTGTGTTAGTGTTGAAAAACCACTTTTCGCACTTGTGTTGGTGCAGGAAACCACTTTTGCACTTGTATTAGTGTGGAAAAAACACTTTTCGCACTTGTGTTAGTGTTGAAAAACCACTTTTCGCACTTGTGTTAGTGTTGAAAAACCACTTTTCGCACTTGTGTTAGTGTTGAAAAACCACTTTTCGCACTTGTGTTTGTGCAGGAAACCACTTTTGCACTTGTATTAGTGTGGAAAAAACACTTTTTGCACTTGTGATAGTGTTGAAAAACCACTTTTCGCATTTGTGTTAGTGTTGAAAAACCACTTTTCGCACTTGTGTTAGTGTTGAAAAACCACTTTTCGCACTTGTGTTGGTGCAGGAAACCACTTTTGCACTTGTATTAGTGTGGAAAAAACACTTTTTGCACTTGTGATAGTGTTGAAAAACCACTTTTCACACTTGTGTTAGTGTTGAAAAACCACTTTTCGCACTTGTGTTAGTGTTGAAAAACCACTTTTCGCACTTGTGTTGGTGCAGGAAACCACTTTTTCACTTGTATTAGTGTGGAAAAGACACTTTTCGCACTTGTGTTGGTGTTGAAAAACCACTTTTCGCACTTGTGTTAGTGTTGAAAAACCACTTTTCGCACTTGTGTTAGTGTTGAAAAACCACTTTTCGCACTTGTGTTGGTGCAGGAAACCACTTTTGCACTTGTATTAGTGTGGAAAAAACACTTTTCGCACTTGTGTTAGTGTTGAAAAACCACTTTTCGCACTTGTGTTAGTGTTGAAAAAACACTTTTCGCACTTGTGTTGGTGCAGGAAACCACTTTTGCACTTGTATTAGTGTGGAAAAACACTTTTCGCACTTGTTAGTGTTGAAAAATCACTTTTCGCACTTGTGTTAGTGTTGAAAAACCTCTTTTCACACTTGTGTTGGTGCAGGAAACCACTTTTGCACTTGTATTAGTGTGGAAAAAACACTTTTCGCACTTGTGTTAGTGTTGAAAAACCACTTTTCGCAGTTGTGTTAGTGTTGAAAAACCACTTTTCACACTTGTGTTAGTGTTGAAAAACCACTTTTTGCACTTGTGTTGGTGCAGGAAACCACTTTTGCACTTGTATTAGTGTTGAAAAACCACTTTTCGCACTTGTGTTAGTGTTGAAAAACCACTTTTCGCACTTGTGTTAGTGTTGAAAAACCACTTTTCGCACTTGTGTTGGTGCAGGAAACCACTTTTGCACTTGTATTAGTGTGGAAAAAACACTTTTCGCACTTGTGTTAGTGTTGAAAAACCACTTTTCGCACTTGTGTTAGTGTTGAAAAACCACTTTTCGCACTTGTGTTGGTGCAGGAAACCACTTTTGCAGTTGTATTAGTGTGGAAAAAACACTTTTCGCACTTGTGTTAGTGTTGAAAAACCACTTTTCGCACTTGTGTTAGTGTTGAAAAACCACTTTTTGCACTTGTGTTAGTGTTGAAAAACCACTTTTCGCACTTGTGTTGGTGCAGGAAACCACATTTGCACTTGTATTATTGTGGAAAAAACACTTTTTGCACTTGTGATAGTGTTGAAAAACCACTTTTGGCACTTGTGTTAGTGTTGAAAAACCACTTATCGCACTTGTGTTAGTGTTGAAAAACCACTTTTCGCACTTGTGTTGGTGCAGGAAACCACATTTGCACTTGTATTAGTGTGGAAAAAACACTTTTTGCACTTGTGTTAGTGTTGAAAAACCACTTTTTGCACTTGTGTTAGTGTTGAAAAATCACTTTTCGCACTTGTGTTGGTGCAGGAAACCACTTTTGCACTTGTATTAGTGTGGAAAAAACACTTTTCGCACTTGTGTTAGTGTTGAAAAACCACTTTTCGCACTTGTGTTAGTGTTGAAAAACCACTTTTCGCACTTGTGTTAGTGTTGAAAAACCACTTTTCGCACTTGTGTTGGTGCAGGAAACCACTTTTGCACTTGTATTAGTGTGGAAAAAACACTTTTCGCACTTGTGTTAGTGTTGAAAAACCACTTTTCGCACTTGTGTTAGTGTTGAAAAATCACTTTTCGCACTTGTGTTGGTGCAGGAAACCACTTTTGCACTTGTATTAGTGTGGAAAAAACACTTTTCGCACTTGTGTTAGTGTTGAAAAACCACTTTTCGCACTTGTGTTAGTGTTGAAAAACCACTTTTTGCACTTGTGTTAGTGTTGAAAAACCACTTTTTGCAATTGTGTTAGTGCAGGAAACCACTTTTGCAGTTGTATTAGTGTGGAAAAAACACTTTTCGCACTTGTGTTAGTGTTGAAAAACCACTTTTCGCTCTTGTGTTAGTGTTGAAAAACCACTTTTCGCACTTGTGTTAGTGTTGAAAAACCACTTTTCGCACTTGTGTTGGTGCAGGAAACCACTTTTGCACTTGTATTAGTGTGGAAAAAACACTTTTCGCACTTGTGTTAGTGTTGAAAAACCACTTTTCGCACTTGTGTTAGTGTTGAAAAACCACTTTTTGCACTTGTGTTAGTGTTGAAAAATCACTTTTCGCACTTGTGTTGGTGCAGGAAACCACTTTTGCACTTGTATTAGTGTGGAAAAAACACTTTTCGCACTTGTGTTAGTGTTGAAAAACCACTTTTCGCACTTGTGTTAGTGTTGAAAAACCACTTTTCGCACTTGTGTTAGTGTTGAAAAACCACTTTTCGCACTTGTGTTGGTGCAGGAAACCACTTTTGCACTTGTATTAGTGTGGAAAAAACACTTTTCGCACTTGTGTTAGTGTTGAAAAACCACTTTTCGCACTTGTGTTAGTGTTGAAAAACCACTTTTCGCACTTGAGTTAGTGTTGAAAAACCACTTTTCGCACTTGTGTTGGTGCAGGAAACCACTTTTGCACTTGTATTAGTGTGGAAAAAACACTTTTCGCACTTGTGTTAGTGTTGAAAAACCACTTTTCGCACTTGTGTTAGTGTTGAAAAACCACTTTTCGCACTTGTGTTAGTGTTGAAAAACCACTTTTCGCACTTGTGTTGGTGCAGGAAACCACTTTTGCACTTGTATTAGTGTGGAAAAAACACTTTTCGCACTTGTGTTAGTGTTGAAAAACCACTTTTCGCACTTGTGTTAGTGTTGAAAAACCACTTTTCGCACTTGTGTTGGTGCAGGAAACCACTTTTGCACTTGTATTAGTGTGGAAAAAACACTTTTCGCACTTGTGTTAGTGTTGAAAAACCACTTTTCGCACTTGTGTTGGAGCAGGAAAGCACTTTTGCACTTGTATTAGTGTGGAAAAAACACTTTTCGCACTTGTGTTAGTGTTGAAAAACCACTTTTCGCACTTGTGTTAGTGTTGAAAAACCACTTTTCGCACTTGTGTTAGTGTTGAAAAACCACTTTTCGCACTTGTGTTAGTGTTGAAAAACCACTTTTCGCACTTGTGTTGGTGCAGGAAAGCACTTTTGCACTTGTATTAGTGTGGAAAAAACACTTTTCGCACTTGTGTTAGTGTTGAAAAACCACTTTTCGCACTTGTGTTAGTGTTGAAAAAACACTTTTCGCACTTGTGTTAGTGTTGAAAAACCACTTTTCGCACTTGTGTTGGTGCAGGAAACCACTTTTGCACTTTTATTAGTGTGGAAAAAACACTTTTTGCACTTGTGATAGTGTTGAAAAACCACTTTTCGCACTTGTGTTAGTGTTGAAAAACCACTTTTCGCACTTGTGTTAGTGTTGAAAAACCACTTTTCGCACTTGTGTTGGTGCAGGAAACCACTTTTTCACTTGTATTAGTGTGGAAAAAACACTTTTCGCACTTGTGTTGGTGTTGAAAAACCACTTTTCGCACTTGTGTTAGTGTTGAAAAACCACTTTTCGCACTTGTGTTAGTGTTGAAAAATCACTTTTCGCACTTGTGTTGGTGCAGGAAACCACTTTTGCACTTGTATTAGTGTGGAAAAAACACTTTTCGCACTTGTGTTAGTGTTGAAAAACCACTTTTCGCACTTGTGTTAGTGTTGAAAAACCACTTTTCGCACTTGTGTTAGTGTTGAAAAACCACTTTTCGCACTTGTGTTGGTGCAGGAAACCACTTTTGCACTTGTATTAGTGTGGAAAAAACACTTTTCGCACTTGTGTTAGTGTTGAAAAACCACTTTTCGCACTTGTGTTAGTGTTGAAAAACCACTTTTCGCACTTGTGTTGGTGCAGGAAACCACTTTTGCAGTTGTATTAGTGTGGAAAAAACACTTTTCGCACTTGTGTTAGTGTTGAAAAACCACTTTTCGCACTTGTGTTAGTGTTGAAAAACCACTTTTTGCACTTGTGTTAGTGTTGAAAAACCACTTTTCGCACTTGTGTTGGTGCAGGAAACCACATTTGCACTTGTATTATTGTGGAAAAAACACTTTTTGCACTTGTGATAGTGTTGAAAAACCACTTTTGGCACTTGTGTTAGTGTTGAAAAACCACTTATCGCACTTGTGTTAGTGTTGAAAAACCACTTTTCGCACTTGTGTTGGTGCAGGAAACCACATTTGCACTTGTATTAGTGTGGAAAAAACACTTTTTGCACTTGTGTTAGTGTTGAAAAACCACTTTTTGCACTTGTGTTAGTGTTGAAAAATCACTTTTCGCACTTGTGTTGGTGCAGAAAACCACTTTTGCACTTGTATTAGTGTGGAAAAAACACTTTTCGCACTTGTGTTAGTGTTGAAAAACCACTTTTCGCACTTGTGTTAGTGTTGAAAAACCACTTTTCGCACTTGTGTTAGTGTTGAAAAACCACTTTTCGCACTTGTGTTGGTGCAGGAAACCACTTTTGCACTTGTATTAGTGTGGAAAAAACACTTTTCGCACTTGTGTTAGTGTTGAAAAACCACTTTTCGCACTTGTGTTAGTGTTGAAAAATCACTTTTCGCACTTGTGTTGGTGCAGGAAACCACTTTTGCACTTGTATTAGTGTGGAAAAAACACTTTTCGCACTTGTGTTAGTGTTGAAAAACCACTTTTCGCACTTGTGTTAGTGTTGAAAAACCACTTTTTGCACTTGTGTTAGTGTTGAAAAACCACTTTTTGCAATTGTGTTAGTGCAGGAAACCACTTTTGCAGTTGTATTAGTGTGGAAAAAACACTTTTCGCACTTGTGTTAGTGTTGAAAAACCACTTTTCGCTCTTGTGTTAGTGTTGAAAAACCACTTTTCGCACTTGTGTTAGTGTTGAAAAACCACTTTTCGCACTTGTGTTGGTGCAGGAAACCACTTTTGCACTTGTATTAGTGTGGAAAAAACACTTTTCGCACTTGTGTTAGTGTTGAAAAACCACTTTTCGCACTTGTGTTAGTGTTGAAAAACCACTTTTTGCACTTGTGTTAGTGTTGAAAAATCACTTTTCGCACTTGTGTTGGTGCAGGAAACCACTTTTGCACTTGTATTAGTGTGGAAAAAACACTTTTCGCACTTGTGTTAGTGTTGAAAAACCACTTTTCGCACTTGTGTTAGTGTTGAAAAACCACTTTTCGCACTTGTGTTAGTGTTGAAAAACCACTTTTCGCACTTGTGTTGGTGCAGGAAACCACTTTTGCACTTGTATTAGTGTGGAAAAAACACTTTTCGCACTTGTGTTAGTGTTGAAAAACCACTTTTCGCACTTGTGTTAGTGTTGAAAAACCACTTTTCGCACTTGAGTTAGTGTTGAAAAACCACTTTTCGCACTTGTGTTGGTGCAGGAAACCACTTTTGCACTTGTATTAGTGTGGAAAAAACACTTTTCGCACTTGTGTTAGTGTTGAAAAACCACTTTTCGCACTTGTGTTAGTGTTGAAAAACCACTTTTCGCACTTGTGTTAGTGTTGAAAAACCACTTTTCGCACTTGTGTTGGTGCAGGAAACCACTTTTGCACTTGTATTAGTGTGGAAAAAACACTTTTCGCACTTGTGTTAGTGTTGAAAAACCACTTTTCGCACTTGTGTTAGTGTTGAAAAACCACTTTTCGCACTTGTGTTGGTGCAGGAAACCACTTTTGCACTTGTATTAGTGTGGAAAAAACACTTTTCGCACTTGTGTTAGTGTTGAAAAACCACTTTTCGCACTTGTGTTGGAGCAGGAAAGCACTTTTGCACTTGTATTAGTGTGGAAAAAACACTTTTCGCACTTGTGTTAGTGTTGAAAAACCACTTTTCGCACTTGTGTTAGTGTTGAAAAACCACTTTTCGCACTTGTGTTAGTGTTGAAAAACCACTTTTCGCACTTGTGTTAGTGTTGAAAAACCACTTTTCGCACTTGTGTTGGTGCAGGAAAGCACTTTTGCACTTGTATTAGTGTGGAAAAAACACTTTTCGCACTTGTGTTAGTGTTGAAAAACCACTTTTCGCACTTGTGTTAGTGTTGAAAAAACACTTTTCGCACTTGTGTTAGTGTTGAAAAACCACTTTTCGCACTTGTGTTGGTGCAGGAAACCACTTTTGCACTTGTATTAGTGTGGAAAAAACACTTTTTGCACTTGTGATAGTGTTGAAAAACCACTTTTCGCACTTGTGTTAGTGTTGAAAAACCACTTTTCGCACTTGTGTTAGTGTTGAAAAACCACTTTTCGCACTTGTGTTGGTGCAGGAAACCACTTTTGCACTTGTATTAGTGTGGAAAAAACACTTTTTGCACTTGTGATAGTGTTGAAAAACCACTTTTCGCACTTGTGTTAGTGTTGAAAAACCACTTTTCGCACTTGTGTTAGTGTTGAAAAACCACTTTTCGCACTTGTGTTGGTGCAGGAAACCACTTTTTCACTTGTATTAGTGTGGAAAAAACACTTTTCGCACTTGTGTTGGTGTTGAAAAACCACTTTTCGCACTTGTGTTAGTGTTGAAAAACCACTTTTCGCACTTGTGTTAGTGTTGAAAAATTACTTTTCGCACTTGTGTTGGTGCAGGAAACCACTTTTGCACTTGTATTAGTGTGGAAAAAACACTTTTCGCACTTGTGTTAGTGTTGAAAAACCACTTTTCGCACTTGTGTTAGTGTTGAAAAACCACTTTTCGCACTTGTGTTAGTGTTGAAAAACCACTTTTCGCACTTGTGTTGGTGCAGGAAACCACTTTTGCACTTGTATTAGTGTGGAAAAAACACTTTTTGCACTTGTGTTAGTGTTGAAAAACCACTTTTCGCACTTGTGTTAGTGTTGAAAAACCACTTTTCGCACTTGTGTTAGTGTTGAAAAACCACTTTTCGCACTTGTGTTGGTGCAGGAAACCACTTTTGCACTTGTATTAGTGTGGAAAAAACACTTTTCGCACTTGTGTTAGTGTTGAAAAACCACTTTTCGCACTTGTGTTAGTGTTGAAAAACCACTTTTCGCACTTGTGTGGTGCAGGAAACCACTTTTGCACTTGTATTAGTGTGGAAAAAACACTTTTTGCACTTGTGTTAGTGTTGAAAAACCACTTTTTGCACTTGTGTTAGTGTTGAAAAATCACTTTTCGCACTTGTGTTGGTGCAGGAAACCACTTTTGCACTTGTATTAGTGTGGAAAAAACACTTTTCGCACTTGTGTTAGTGTTGAAAAACCACTTTTCGCACTTGTGTTAGTGTTGAAAAACCACTTTTCGCACTTGTGTTAGTGTTGAAAAACCACTTTTCGCACTTGTGTTGGTGCAGGAAACCACTTTTGCACTTGTATTAGTGTGGAAAAAACACTTTTCGCACTTGTGTTAGTGTTGAAAAACCACTTTTCGCACTTGAGTTAGTGTTGAAAAACCACTTTTCGCACTTGTGTTGGTGTAGGAAACCACTTTTGCACTTGTATTAGTGTGGAAAAAACACTTTTCGCACTTGTGTTAGTGTTGAAAAACCACTTTTCGCACTTGTGTTAGTGTTGAAAAACCACTTTTCGCACTTGTGTTAGTGTTGAAAAACCACTTTTCGCACTTGTGTTGGTGCAGGAAACCACTTTTGCACTTGTATTAGTGTGGAAAAAACACTTTTCGCACTTGTGTTAGTGTTGAAAAACCACTTTTCGCACTTGTGTTGGTGCAGGAAACCACTTTTGCACTTGTATTAGTGTGGAAAAAACACTTTTCGCACTTGTGTTAGTGTTGAAAAACCACTTTTCGCACTTGTGTTAGTGTTGAAAAACCACTTTTCGCACTTGTGTTAGTGTTGAAAAACCACTTTTCGCACTTGTGTTTGTGCAGGAAACCACTTTTGCACTTGTATTAGTGTGGAAAAAACACTTTTCGCACTTGTGTTAGTGTTGAAAAACCACTTTTCGCACTTGTGTTAGTGTTGAAAAACCACTTTTCGCACTTGTGTTAGTGTTGAAAAACCACTTTTCGCACTTGTGTTGGTGCAGGAAACCACTTTTGCACTTGTATTAGTGTGGAAAAAACACTTTTCGCACTTGTGTTAGTGTTGAAAAACCACTTTTCGCACTTGTGTTGGTGCAGGAAACCACTTTTGCACTTGTATTAGTGTGGAAAAAACACTTTTCGCACTTGTGTTAGTGTTGAAAAACCACTTTTCGCACTTGTGTTAGTGTTGAAAAACCACTTTTCGCACTTGTGTTAGTGTTGAAAAACCACTTTTCGCACTTGTGTTTGTGCAGGAAACCACTTTTGCACTTGTATTAGTGTGGAAAAAACACTTTTTGCACTTGTGATAGTGTTGAAAAACCACTTTTCGCATTTGTGTTAGTGTTGAAAAACCACTTTTCGCACTTGTGTTAGTGTTGAAAAACCACTTTTCGCACTTGTGTTGGTGCAGGAAACCACTTTTGCACTTGTATTAGTGTGGAAAAAACACTTTTTGCACTTGTGATAGTGTTGAAAAACCACTTTTCACACTTGTGTTAGTGTTGAAAAACCACTTTTCGCACTTGTGTTAGTGTTGAAAAACCACTTTTCGCACTTGTGTTGGTGCAGGAAACCACTTTTTCACTTGTATTAGTGTGGAAAAGACACTTTTCGCACTTGTGTTGGTGTTGAAAAACCACTTTTCGCACTTGTGTTAGTGTTGAAAAACCACTTTTCGCACTTGTGTTAGTGTTGAAAAACCACTTTTCGCACTTGTGTTGGTGCAGGAAACCACTTTTGCACTTGTATTAGTGTGGAAAAAACACTTTTCGCACTTGTGTTAGTGTTGAAAAACCACTTTTCGCACTTGTGTTAGTGTTGAAAAAACACTTTTCGCACTTGTGTTGGTGCAGGAAACCACTTTTGCACTTATATTAGTGTGGAAAAACACTTTTCGCACTTGTTAGTGTTGAAAAATCACTTTTCGCACTTGTGTTAGTGTTGAAAACCTCTTTTCACACTTGTGTTGGTGCAGGAAACCACTTTTGCACTTGTATTAGTGTGGAAAAAACACTTTTCGCACTTGTGTTAGTGTTGAAAAACCACTTTTCACAGTTGTGTTAGTGTTGAAAAACCACTTTTCACACTTGTGTTAGTGTTGAAAAACCACTTTTTGCACTTGTGTTGGTGCAGGAAACCACTTTTGCACTTGTATTAGTGTTGAAAAACCACTTTTCGCACTTGTGTTAGTGTTGAAAAACCACTTTTCGCACTTGTGTTAGTGTTGAAAAACCACTTTTCGCACTTGTGTTGGTGCAGGAAACCACTTTTGCACTTGTATTAGTGTGGAAAAAACACTTTTCGCACTTGTGTTAGTGTTGAAAAACCACTTTTCGCACTTGTGTTAGTGTTGAAAAACCACTTTTCGCACTTGTGTTGGTGCAGGAAACCACTTTTGCAGTTGTATTAGTGTGGAAAAAAACACTTTTCGCACTTGTGTTAGTGTTGAAAAACCACTTTTCGCACTTGTGTTAGTGTTGAAAAACCACTTTTTGCACTTGTGTTAGTGTTGAAAAACCACTTTTCGCACTTGTGTTGGTGCAGGAAACCACATTTGCACTTGTATTATTGTGGAAAAAACACTTTTTGCACTTGTGATAGTGTTGAAAAACCACTTTTGGCACTTGTGTTAGTGTTGAAAAACCACTTATCGCACTTGTGTTAGTGTTGAAAAACCACTTTTCGCACTTGTGTTGGTGCAGGAAACCACATTTGCACTTGTATTAGTGTGGAAAAAAACACTTTTTGCACTTGTGTTAGTGTTGAAAAACCACTTTTTGCACTTGTGTTAGTGTTGAAAAATCACTTTTCGCACTTGTGTTGGTGCAGGAAACCACTTTTGCACTTGTATTAGTGTGGAAAAAACACTTTTCGCACTTGTGTTAGTGTTGAAAAACCACTTTTCGCACTTGTGTTAGTGTTGAAAAACCACTTTTCGCACTTGTGTTAGTGTTGAAAAACCACTTTTCGCACTTGTGTTGGTGCAGGAAACCACTTTTGCACTTGTATTAGTGTGGAAAAAACACTTTTCGCACTTGTGTTAGTGTTGAAAAACCACTTTTCGCACTTGTGTTAGTGTTGAAAAATCACTTTTCGCACTTGTGTTGGTGCAGGAAACCACTTTTGCACTTGTATTAGTGTGGAAAAAACACTTTTCGCACTTGTGTTAGTGTTGAAAAACCACTTTTCGCACTTGTGTTAGTGTTGAAAAACCACTTTTTGCACTTGTGTTAGTGTTGAAAAACCACTTTTTGCAATTGTGTTAGTGCAGGAAACCACTTTTGCAGTTGTATTAGTGTGGAAAAAACACTTTTCGCACTTGTGTTAGTGTTGAAAAAACCACTTTTCGCTCTTGTGTTAGTGTTGAAAAACCACTTTTCGCACTTGTGTTAGTGTTGAAAAACCACTTTTCGCACTTGTGTTGGTGCAGGAAACCACTTTTGCACTTGTATTAGTGTGGAAAAAACACTTTTCGCACTTGTGTTAGTGTTGAAAAACCACTTTTCGCACTTGTGTTAGTGTTGAAAAACCACTTTTTGCACTTGTGTTAGTGTTGAAAAATCACTTTTCGCACTTGTGTTGGTGCAGGAAACCACTTTTGCACTTGTATTAGTGTGGAAAAAACACTTTTCGCACTTGTGTTAGTGTTGAAAAACCACTTTTCGCACTTGTGTTAGTGTTGAAAAACCACTTTTCGCACTTGTGTTAGTGTTGAAAAACCACTTTTCGCACTTGTGTTGGTGCAGGAAACCACTTTTGCACTTGTATTAGTGTGGAAAAAACACTTTTCGCACTTGTGTTAGTGTTGAAAAACCACTTTTCGCACTTGTGTTAGTGTTGAAAAACCACTTTTCGCACTTGAGTTAGTGTTGAAAAACCACTTTTCGCACTTGTGTTGGTGCAGGAAACCACTTTTGCACTTGTATTAGTGTGGAAAAAACACTTTTCGCACTTGTGTTAGTGTTGAAAAACCACTTTTCGCACTTGTGTTAGTGTTGAAAAACCACTTTTCGCACTTGTGTTAGTGTTGAAAAACCACTTTTCGCACTTGTGTTGGTGCAGGAAACCACTTTTGCACTTGTATTAGTGTGGAAAAAACACTTTTCGCACTTGTGTTAGTGTTGAAAAACCACTTTTCGCACTTGTGTTAGTGTTGAAAAAACCACTTTTCGCACTTGTGTTGGTGCAGGAAACCACTTTTGCACTTGTATTAGTGTGGAAAAAACACTTTTCGCACTTGTGTTAGTGTTGAAAAACCACTTTTCGCACTTGTGTTGGAGCAGGAAAGCACTTTTGCACTTGTATTAGTGTGGAAAAAAACACTTTTCGCACTTGTGTTAGTGTTGAAAAACCACTTTTCGCACTTGTGTTAGTGTTGAAAAACCACTTTTCGCACTTGTGTTAGTGTTGAAAAACCACTTTTCGCACTTGTGTTAGTGTTGAAAAACCACTTTTCGCACTTGTGTTGGTGCAGGAAAGCACTTTTGCACTTGTATTAGTGTGGAAAAAACACTTTTCGCACTTGTGTTAGTGTTGAAAAACCACTTTTCGCACTTGTGTTAGTGTTGAAAAAACACTTTTCGCACTTGTGTTAGTGTTGAAAAACCACTTTTCGCACTTGTGTTGGTGCAGGAAACCACTTTTGCACTTGTATTAGTGTGGAAAAAACACTTTTTGCACTTGTGATAGTGTTGAAAAACCACTTTTCGCACTTGTGTTAGTGTTGAAAAACCACTTTTCGCACTTGTGTTAGTGTTGAAAAACCACTTTTCGCACTTGTGTTGGTGCAGGAAACCACTTTTTCACTTGTATTAGTGTGGAAAAAACACTTTTCGCACTTGTGTTGGTGTTGAAAAACCACTTTTCGCACTTGTGTTAGTGTTGAAAAACCACTTTTCGCACTTGTGTTAGTGTTGAAAAATCACTTTTCGCACTTGTGTTGGTGCAGGAAACCACTTTTGCACTTGTATTAGTGTGGAAAAAACACTTTTCGCACTTGTGTTAGTGTTGAAAAACCACTTTTCGCACTTGTGTTAGTGTTGAAAAACCACTTTTCGCACTTGTGTTAGTGTTGAAAAACCACTTTTCGCACTTGTGTTGGTGCAGGAAAGCACTTTTGCACTTGTATTAGTGTGGAAAAAACACTTTTCGCACTTGTGTTAGTGTTGAAAAACCACTTTTCGCACTTGTGTTAGTGTTGAAAAAACACTTTTCGCACTTGTGTTAGTGTTGAAAAACCACTTTTCGCACTTGTGTTGGTGCAGGAAACCACTTTTGCACTTGTATTAGTGTGGAAAAAACACTTTTTGCACTTGTGATAGTGTTGAAAAACCACTTTTCGCACTTGTGTTAGTGTTGAAAAACCACTTTTCGCACTTGTGTTAGTGTTGAAAAACCACTTTTCGCACTTGTGTTGGTGCAGGAAACCACTTTTTCACTTGTATTAGTGTGGAAAAAACACTTTTCGCACTTGTGTTGGTGTTGAAAAACCACTTTTCGCACTTGTGTTAGTGTTGAAAAACCACTTTTCGCACTTGTGTTAGTGTTGAAAAACCACTTTTCGCACTTGTGTTGGTGCAGGAAACCACTTTTGCACTTGTATTAGTGTGGAAAAAACACTTTTGCACTTGTATTAGTGTTGAAAAACCACTTTTCGCACTTGTGTTAGTGTTGAAAAACCACTTTTCGCACTTGTGTTAGTGTTGAAAAACCACTTTTCGCACTTGTGTTGGTGCAGGAAACCACTTTTGCACTTGTATTAGTGTGGAAAAAACACTTTTCGCACTTGTGTTAGTGTTGAAAAACCACTTTTCGCACTTGTGTTAGTGTTGAAAAACCACTTTTCGCACTTGTGTTGGTGCAGGAAACCACTTTTGCAGTTGTATTAGTGTGGAAAAAACACTTTTCGCACTTGTGTTAGTGTTGAAAAACCACTTTTCGCACTTGTGTTAGTGTTGAAAAACCACTTTTTGCACTTGTGTTAGTGTTGAAAAACCACTTTTCGCACTTGTGTTGGTGCAGGAAACCACATTTGCACTTGTATTAGTGTGGAAAAAACACTTTTTGCACTTGTGATAGTGTTGAAAAACCACTTTTGGCACTTGTGTTAGTGTTGAAAAACCACTTATCGCACTTGTGTTAGTGTTGAAAAACCACTTTTCGCACTTGTGTTGGTACAGGAAACCACATTTGCACTTGTATTAGTGTGGAAAAAACACTTTTTGCACTTGTGTTAGTGTTGAAAAACCACTTTTTGCACTTGTGTTAGTGTTGAAAAATCACTTTTCGCACTTGTGTTGGTGCAGGAAACCACTTTTGCACTTGTATTAGTGTGGAAAAAACACTTTTCGCACTTGTGTTAGTGTTGAAAAACCACTTTTCGCACTTGTGTTAGTGTTGAAAAACCACTTTTCGCACTTGTGTTAGTGTTGAAAAACCACTTTTCGCACTTGTGTTGGTGCAGGAAACCACTTTTGCACTTGTATTAGTGTGGAAAAAACACTTTTCGCACTTGTGTTAGTGTTGAAAAACCACTTTTCGCACTTGTGTTAGTGTTGAAAAACCACTTTTCGCACTTGTGTTGGTGCAGGAAACCACTTTTGCACTTGTATTAGTGTGGAAAAAACACTTTTCGCACTTGTGTTAGTGTTGAAAAACCACTTTTCGCACTTGTGTTAGTGTTGAAAAACCACTTTTCGCACTTGTGTTAGTGTTGAAAAACCACTTTTTGCAATTGTGTTAGTGCAGGAAACCACTTTTGCAGTTGTATTAGTGTGGAAAAAACACTTTTCGCACTTGTGTTAGTGTTGAAAAACCACTTTTCGCTCTTGTGTTAGTGTTGAAAAACCACTTTTCGCACTTGTGTTAGTGTTGAAAAACCACTTTTTGCACTTGTGTTGGTGCAGGAAACCACTTTTGCACTTGTATTAGTGTGGAAAAAACACTTTTCGCACTTGTGTTAGTGTTGAAAAACCACTTTTCGCACTTGTGTTAGTGTTGAAAAACCACTTTTTGCACTTGTGTTAGTGTTGAAAAATCACTTTTCGCACTTGTGTTGGTGCAGGAAACCACTTTTGCACTTGTATTAGTGTGGAAAAAACACTTTTCGCACTTGTGTTAGTGTTGAAAAACCACTTTTCGCACTTGTGTTAGTGTTGAAAAAACACTTTTCGCACTTGTGTTAGTGTTGAAAAACCACTTTTCGCACTTGTGTTGGTGCAGGAAACCACTTTTGCACTTGTATTAGTGTGGAAAAAACACTTTTCGCACTTGTGTTAGTGTTGAAAAACCACTTTTCGCACTTGTGTTAGTGTTGAAAAACCACTTTTCGCACTTGTGTTGGTGCAGGAAACCACTTTTGCAGTTGTATTAGTGTGGAAAAAACACTTTTCGCACTTGTGTTAGTGTTGAAAAACCACTTTTCGCACTTGTGTTAGTGTTGAAAAACCACTTTTTGCACTTGTGTTAGTGTTGAAAAACCACTTTTCGCACTTGTGTTGGTGCAGGAAACCACATTTGCACTTGTATTATTGTGGAAAAAACACTTTTTGCACTTGTGATAGTGTTGAAAAACCACTTTTGGCACTTGTGTTAGTGTTGAAAAACCACTTATCGCACTTGTGTTAGTGTTGAAAAACCACTTTTCGCACTTGTGTTGGTGCAGGAAACCACATTTGCACTTGTATTAGTGTGGAAAAAACACTTTTTGCACTTGTGTTAGTGTTGAAAAACCACTTTTTGCACTTGTGTTAGTGTTGAAAAATCACTTTTCGCACTTGTGTTGGTGCAGGAAACCACTTTTGCACTTGTATTAGTGTGGAAAAAACACTTTTCGCACTTGTGTTAGTGTTGAAAAACCACTTTTCGCACTTGTGTTAGTGTTGAAAAACCACTTTTCGCACTTGTGTTAGTGTTGAAAAACCACTTTTCGCACTTGTGTTGGTGCAGGAAACCACTTTTGCACTTGTATTAGTGTGGAAAAAACACTTTTCGCACTTGTGTTAGTGTTGAAAAACCACTTTTCGCACTTGTGTTAGTGTTGAAAAATCACTTTTCGCACTTGTGTTGGTGCAGGAAACCACTTTTGCACTTGTATTAGTGTGGAAAAAACACTTTTCGCACTTGTGTTAGTGTTGAAAAACCACTTTTCGCACTTGTGTTAGTGTTGAAAAACCACTTTTTGCACTTGTGTTAGTGTTGAAAAACCACTTTTTGCAATTGTGTTAGTGCAGGAAACCACTTTTGCAGTTGTATTAGTGTGGAAAAAACACTTTTCGCACTTGTGTTAGTGTTGAAAAACCACTTTTCGCTCTTGTGTTAGTGTTGAAAAACCACTTTTCGCACTTGTGTTAGTGTTGAAAAACCACTTTTCGCACTTGTGTTGGTGCAGGAAACCACTTTTGCACTTGTATTAGTGTGGAAAAAACACTTTTCGCACTTGTGTTAGTGTTGAAAAACCACTTTTCGCACTTGTGTTAGTGTTGAAAAACCACTTTTTGCACTTGTGTTAGTGTTGAAAAATCACTTTTCGCACTTGTGTTGGTGCAGGAAACCACTTTTGCACTTGTATTAGTGTGGAAAAAACACTTTTCGCACTTGTGTTAGTGTTGAAAAACCACTTTTCGCACTTGTGTTAGTGTTGAAAAACCACTTTTCGCACTTGTGTTAGTGTTGAAAAACCACTTTTCGCACTTGTGTTGGTGCAGGAAACCACTTTTGCACTTGTATTAGTGTGGAAAAAACACTTTTCGCACTTGTGTTAGTGTTGAAAAACCACTTTTCGCACTTGTGTTAGTGTTGAAAAACCACTTTTCGCACTTGAGTTAGTGTTGAAAAACCACTTTTCGCACTTGTGTTGGTGCAGGAAACCACTTTTGCACTTGTATTAGTGTGGAAAAAACACTTTTCGCACTTGTGTTAGTGTTGAAAAACCACTTTTCGCACTTGTGTTAGTGTTGAAAAACCACTTTTCGCACTTGTGTTAGTGTTGAAAAACCACTTTTCGCACTTGTGTTGGTGCAGGAAACCACTTTTGCACTTGTATTAGTGTGGAAAAAACACTTTTCGCACTTGTGTTAGTGTTGAAAAACCACTTTTCGCACTTGTGTTAGTGTTGAAAAACCACTTTTCGCACTTGTGTTGGTGCAGGAAACCACTTTTGCACTTGTATTAGTGTGGAAAAAACACTTTTCGCACTTGTGTTAGTGTTGAAAAACCACTTTTCGCACTTGTGTTGGAGCAGGAAAGCACTTTTGCACTTGTATTAGTGTGGAAAAAACACTTTTCGCACTTGTGTTAGTGTTGAAAAACCACTTTTCGCACTTGTGTTAGTGTTGAAAAACCACTTTTCGCACTTGTGTTAGTGTTGAAAAACCACTTTTCGCACTTGTGTTAGTGTTGAAAAACCACTTTTCGCACTTGTGTTGGTGCAGGAAAGCACTTTTGCACTTGTATTAGTGTGGAAAAAACACTTTTCGCACTTGTGTTAGTGTTGAAAAACCACTTTTCGCACTTGTGTTAGTGTTGAAAAAACACTTTTCGCACTTGTGTTAGTGTTGAAAAACCACTTTTCGCACTTGTGTTGGTGCAGGAAACCACTTTTGCACTTGTATTAGTGTGGAAAAAACACTTTTTGCACTTGTGATAGTGTTGAAAAACCACTTTTCGCACTTGTGTTAGTGTTGAAAAACCACTTTTCGCACTTGTGTTAGTGTTGAAAAACCACTTTTCGCACTTGTGTTGGTGCAGGAAACCACTTTTTCACTTGTATTAGTATGGAAAAAACACTTTTCGCACTTGTGTTGGTGTTGAAAAACCACTTTTCGCACTTGTGTTAGTGTTGAAAAACCACTTTTCGCACTTGTGTTAGTGTTGAAAAATCACTTTTCGCACTTGTGTTGGTGCAGGAAACCACTTTTGCACTTGTATTAGTGTGGAAAAAACACTTTTCGCACTTGTGTTAGTGTTGAAAAACCACTTTTCGCACTTGTGTTAGTGTTGAAAAACCACTTTTCGCACTTGTGTTAGTGTTGAAAAACCACTTTTCGCACTTGTGTTGGTGCAGGAAAGCACTTTTGCACTTGTATTAGTGTGGAAAAAACACTTTTCGCACTTGTGTTAGTGTTGAAAAACCACTTTTCGCACTTGTGTTAGTGTTGAAAAAACACTTTTCGCACTTGTGTTAGTGTTGAAAAACCACTTTTCGCACTTGTGTTGGTGCAGGAAACCACTTTTGCACTTGTATTAGTGTGGAAAAAACACTTTTTGCACTTGTGATAGTGTTGAAAAACCACTTTTCGCACTTGTGTTAGTGTTGAAAAACCACTTTTCGCACTTGTGTTAGTGTTGAAAAACCACTTTTCACACTTGTGTTGGTGCAGGAAACCACTTTTTCACTTGTATTAGTGTGGAAAAAACACTTTTCGCACTTGTGTTGGTGTTGAAAAACCACTTTTCGCACTTGTGTTAGTGTTGAAAAACCACTTTTCGCACTTGTGTTAGTGTTGAAAAACCACTTTTCGCACTTGTGTTGGTGCAGGAAACCACTTTTGCACTTGTATTAGTGTGGAAAAAACACTTTTCGCACTTGTGTTAGTGTTGAAAAACCACTTTTCGCACTTGTGTTAGTGTTGAAAAAACACTTTTCGCACTTGTGTTGGTGCAGTAAACCACTTTTGCACTTGTATTAGTGTGGAAAAACACTTTTCGCACTTGTTAGTGTTGAATAATCACTTTTCGCACTTGTGTTAGTGTTGAAAAACCTCTTTTCACACTTGTGTTGGTGCAGGAAACCACTTTTGCACTTGTATTAGTGTGGAAAAAACACTTTTCGCACTTGTGTTAGTGTTGAAAAACCACTTTTCGCAGTTGTGTTAGTGTTGAAAAACCACTTTTCACACTTGTGTTAGTGTTGAAAAACCACTTTTTGCACTTGTGTTGGTGCAGGAAACCACTTTTGCACTTGTATTAGTGTTGAAAAACCACTTTTCGCACTTGTGTTAGTGTTGAAAAACCACTTTTCGCACTTGTGTTAGTGTTGAAAAACCACTTTTCGCACTTGTGTTGGTGCAGGAAACCACTTTTGCACTTGTATTAGTGTGGAAAAAACACTTTTCGCACTTGTGTTAGTGTTGAAAAACCACTTTTCGCACTTGTGTTAGTGTTGAAAAACCACTTTTCGCACTTGTGTTGGTGCAGGAAACCACTTTTGCAGTTGTATTAGTGTGGAAAAAACACTTTTCGCACTTGTGTTAGTGTTGAAAAACCACTTTTCGCACTTGTGTTAGTGTTGAAAAACCACTTTTTGCACTTGTGTTAGTGTTGAAAAACCACTTTTCGCACTTGTGTTGGTGCAGGAAACCACATTTGCACTTGTATTAGTGTGGAAAAAACACTTTTTGCACTTGTGATAGTGTTGAAAAACCACTTTTGGCACTTGTGTTAGTGTTGAAAAACCACTTATCGCACTTGTGTTAGTGTTGAAAAACCACTTTTCGCACTTGTGTTGGTGCAGGAAACCACATTTGCACTTGTATTAGTGTGGAAAAAACACTTTTTGCACTTGTGTTAGTGTTGAAAAACCACTTTTCGCACTTGTGTTGGTGCAGGAAACCACTTTTGCACTTGTATTAGTGTGGAAAAAACACTTTTCGCACTTGTGTTAGTGTTGAAAAACCACTTTTCGCACTTGTGTTAGTGTTGAAAAACCACTTTTCGCACTTGTGTTAGTGTTGAAAAACCACTTTTCGCACTTGTGTTGGTGCAGGAAACCACTTTTGCACTTGTATTAGTGTGGAAAAAACACTTTTCGCACTTGTGTTAGTGTTGAAAAACCACTTTTCGCACTTGTGTTAGTGTTGAAAAACCACTTTTCGCACTTGTGTTGGTGCAGGAAACCACTTTTGCACTTGTATTAGTGTGGAAAAAACACTTTACGCACTTGTGTTAGTGTTGAAAAACCACTTTTCGCACTTGTGTTAGTGTTGAAAAACCACTTTTCGCACTTGTGTTAGTGTTGAAAAACCACTTTTTGCAATTGTGTTAGTGCAGGAAACCACTTTTGCAGTTGTATTAGTGTGGAAAAAACACTTTTCGCACTTGTGTTAGTGTTGAAAAACCACTTTTCGCTCTTGTGTTAGTGTTGAAAAACCACTTTTCGCACTTGTGTTAGTGTTGAAAAACCACTTTTTGCACTTGTGTTGGTGCAGGAAACCACTTTTGCACTTGTATTAGTGTGGAAAAAACACTTTTCACACTTGTGTTAGTGTTGAAAAACCACTTTTCGCACTTGTGTTAGTGTTGAAAAACCACTTTTTGCACTTGTGTTAGTGTTGAAAAATCACTTTTCGCA
Organism: Myxine glutinosa; assembly: GCF_964187855.1. NCBI lineage: Eukaryota > Metazoa > Chordata > Myxini > Myxiniformes > Myxinidae > Myxine > Myxine glutinosa. Next base: position 10 of record NW_027616507.1, on the reverse strand, counting down.
CTTGTGTTGG